>NW_013667607.1:56748-65755 GCF_000517525.1 Limulus polyphemus
CTCAGCCCAACCAGAGAATATTATTCAAATGCATATTATTTTATTAACTTGTTTATGCAGGTTATGAAAACTTTTAAGTTTGTTCTGGAATAAAATGAACTGACGTGTTTTATTAGCAAATGGGTTAGTAAATTTTCACATTCTGAGCACTAAATTTAGAACTCTTTGTAATTGGTTCGAAATGTCATTATATAAAATGAAGTTTGCTAAAACTGATGAAAATGGATTGCATCAATTTCATTATTTGAAAAAAAAAATAACCATTACTTATTGTTTACCCTAAAATGAAGTTGGATTTTGGAGACCAAAGTCAATATTATGTGCAGTGAATGTACAATTAATAATTATTTTATTGATACTTCTAGCTACTGAGTATAAGATCATTGTTTTAAGAAACAGGTTTAAATACCTACAGTTTTATCATCTTGTTTAGTGATATGATCATTTGCTGTAACCATATGGTTATTTGTCCCCTTTTTTCTGTGCATTTCTCTGCATGACACAAGCTTTTTCTGAGTTAAATTCAAAATATAATTAAACAATTTTACTATGAATTTATGTCAGTGAAATTAGCATTATAATGTATGTTATAATACGGTGTTTTATATTATTTAAGTTTTAATTCCTTTATTTCAAAAGAAACTTTAAAAATTCATAAACTTCAGTTTTGTTGTCACATGACATTTCTTCAGGCTATGTAACTTGAATACTTCTATATATAAACAGAAACTAGGTTAATTGCTTTGTTTACCCATTCTTCTTTCAAGCTTCTTAGGTCATGTTTGGAGAACAGAGAATTAAATTTCTTGGAACTCCTGACAGAAGCCATGCTTATTTTCTACACATGGAGTTGAGATTTCTAAACCTTCTGTATTTATATGAGCTAGATGTTTATAACCAATAAAAAAAAAGAATGTTTTAAAATACAATTTCTTAATGGTTATTTTAAAATTGGTGCAAAGAATTCCCTAGAGAAGTAGTCAAACCGCTCTTAGCATTGTTTCTGCTTTTGTTCTTGCTAAGCACTTGTTTCTCGCCTAGAAATATGTTAGTTAGATAGATATTTAAATTATACTTAAGTTTTACATTCTGGTTAATTATATGTTATTTATGTTTTAAGATGCATATTTGAAAGGTTTAATAATTGTTTTAATATAACTCTTTCTTGGTTCATGAGGGTTAGTGCAGTAAGCAAGTGCAACAAAATTCTGCCAAAGGCTAAAGTATCTCAACTGCTGATACCAATATTGGCTGGGGACACCCATTGACACATGTTGTGATAAATAATAACAATGCTAAAGGACAGGAAAGGAAAATAAAGCATTAAAAATATGCTGTATGTGAAAATATAAAGACATGCAATTAAGATTATAACCAAAGGCAGATCTTTTAAGATTATTTGAATAAAAAAAAAAAAAAAAAAAAAAAAAAAAAAAAAAAAAGGTAATTTACATTTTTCCTCTGTCTTACTTTCAAACATTTCATTGTACAATACATTGATGATAATAGCTACAATTAGTATATTAGTAGAGAAATTGAAAACCAACATATAAATGTTTACCTTAAAACTTTTGATATTTACTTAGGAGGTTCTAAGGATTATGCAAATAAAATGTGAAAACTATAAGGTGGTAAAAAGTATTTTAAACTTAAGATGAAAATCACCTTGTATTCAGAGTCTGAGTGCAAATAACTACAACAAATAAATAACAAATTTACTGGAAATACTTGACAATAATCTCATTCTTTGTTTACAAGATTCTTGTAACCTTTAACAAAATCTTACCAATATTTATGAGGGTATGTTTAGAAAGCTCAGAGTTATCATAAATATTCTTGAATTGTGTATCATCTCCATACGAGCAAGTGTCAAATGGATAAAACCGTAAGATTAAGCAGATTATATAGAAATGTACTTAGCTTTGAATTCTAGTTTTTTTATTTAAAACTGGCAGTTATGTGGTTTAGTATTTAGAATTTTATTTACACTAATTTGAAGATTGAGAAACCATCACAGTATATGAACATGTAATGTCATTTCACTGTAAGTCATGGATTAATGTTGACCACATTTACTTAAAAAGAAAAAGTGATTTTAAAATGTGAAGTTCTTAACTGTATGTATCTTTTTTTCTTTCTCTAAAAGCTGTTCTCATTTGTAAGGTTGAATACCAGTCTGTTCAAAGGTTGTGCCTGTAAAAAATGGAAAAATCTTCTCTGTTGTTCATATAAGAATAAAATAGATAGAAAAACATCCAGTTAAATTGTGTGTTATGCTTAAAATCTGGTAGAATTAGCTTAGCCACCCTTAGATTTGATGACTTACATCAGGTAATGGTCATTGATCATTAGTATTTAATTATTATTACACAAAGTGTCAGTGAAAAGCATGTGTTACATAAAGAATGGATACTAGACATGTAAAACTTCTTAATATTGTGAGAAAGCACAAAATTGGATCTAAAAATAAAATAATAAGATTTTGGTTTCATCACCTGAACTTTCTGTTTCACCTTTTTTAATTTAGATCGATCCATGCAGCTAAACCAGGGAAAGTTCCTTCAGAATGGCATGTAGGTATTGATAAATATATTAAATGGACAGAATAGTGTTTTGTAATTTATAATTACAGTGTATAAAGCATGGTAAGAAAGGATCTAGTCAGATAAGTTTTGTGTGAATGTTATACTAACTGATGTCAAACACACACTATCAGTATCATTTTGTTATTGGTGCTGCTCTTTTGATGATATGCAATTTTGAAGGTACTTATTTCTAATTTTTATGCAATACTGATTTCATTGTTTCATTGGAAAGTTTGAATAAAATTGCTGCAAACTTCATTTAGATTATCAAAGTCAAGAACTAAGAACCTTTTCCAGACCAGGAGGGAGTATCATGACATCTCCTTTTTCACTGTGAAAATATTTAATCAACTTGCCCAAAACTTAGTATATACTCGTTAAATAGTATCTAGTTTCTCTTTCTAAACATTCATAGTATTTCTTTGTATATCCAAATTTGTTGTGAGACACTGTTTTAAAAAAAAAAAACACATTAGGAATACTTCCTCTCATCCTAGGATATAATTATTTTTGTGAATTATTATATTTATTAACATATTTCAAATGATACTTTATTTTCTTGATTGTAGAGTCACTACTTTTGGCTGTAAGTAATATAAAAAAAATGGCAGAAAATGTATCTATGATGTAGGACTGTAACTTTCAAAATGACATCAGTGTTACCTTTGTCAGACTAGGTTTTGTGATTTTGACCATATTTTTTGTTGAGATCAATTTATTTTTTATAAATGTAGTTTGTTTTCAGCAAATAAATTCTGTTATGTTCTCAGTGGCTTAGTGGAAGGTCTTGAAAGCTTATAATGCCACAGCATAGATAGACTGCTGTGTAGTTTTGTGCTTAACAACAAAAACAAAAATAAAGTCCTTTTATTTGTGTATGTCATATATGATGAACTTAATCATATTGAATATAATAGGAGCCATTTGATTGTTTATCATCAGTTACTGAACTCTTTTAAACCTGACTGATGCTGCCATAGAAGGAAATTTCTGTAGTTTTCAGACAGACATAATTTGATAAGAAAACATTTTTCAGAAAGGAAAACAGTTCAAAGGAAACTATAATGAAATTTCCACATATATGGTTTATTGTACACTTTGCATTAGAATCCTTTGTTCACCTGCTATTGAAACACTGGATAGTCATTATGTTGACATACCACAAATTACTGTTAAAACTAGTTTGTTTTCTTTATATTGAAGTACATAGATTATAATAGCTTCTATCTAACTGGTTTTAGATGTTGATTATAGTATTTTCAAAGCTGAGCTTCATTAGTTAGTGTTAAGATCACATGCTGTGATATCATAAAAGAGTGACAACAAAGGGCTATAGTAATAAAACCATTAACAGATAATGAGTCATGTGAAAAATAAGATGTGAATCATTATATTTTCAAGCAATAATAATTTCTCAACAACTATAAACCTATATTTTGGGATGGATAAAAATTCTAAAAAAATGTGTCAGTGACTTTGGAGCCGTGCAGAAATTGAAGTTAGAATGGTATTTTTATTTTTGAATTACACGAAATAAATGTTATGTAATAATAAAATATCAATACTAAAATCTTATTGAATATACTGAATAGAGTGAGAATTGTATACATCTTACATTTTTGCTCTTGATATGCAAGTTGACACCTTGTAGTGTTAATTTAAGAATGCTTTGTAACCATGTTCTAGATACATGATAATTCTTTCCATAAAATGTACTCTCTAACCCATCTTTTTGTGTAAATCATATACTTGCTTTTATTTTAGGTGTGGCTATGTGCTTCGTCCAGAATTCATGTTTGATGAATCATACCATCCATGTGACAGGACAACATTAAGAGGAGTAGAACCCATCACAATAACTCTTCAGGTAAGTAAAAGATGTGATTGTTTTATAATTCTCTGTGTCGTAAACCCTAATATTTTGTAAATACAAAAGACTTCTACTGTGTGATTCCAATTTAGGTGTACCTAGAAAACTAGCTATTGATGAGAACATCAGTTCAAACCTTACTTCATACTACAACAGAGCTGTTTTTATACTTAATGGTGTTGAGCAGTGTTGGAACTTTTTAGCAGACTTGCATTTATGTAAATTAATCATTACACTCTTCACCTGAACATAACGGGTTTCTGTAAAACCAGAAAAAAAAAATATTTCTTCAATTTGCAGTAAGCATTTTGATCAATTTCATTAATCTTTGCAGTTGATATCTTTGAAAACCTGTGAGGGATTTTACAATGACTTCTTCTATCCATATGTAAAATTCATCTTAAGTTATAGTAGCTATTGGAAACTGAGACTGATTCAAATGATTTTTAGACTTTGAAGAACTTTTACTTGTGTTTCAATGGAAACCTCTTTGTACTCATGAATGTTTTACTCTGTTGTTTATGCAACAAAGATAACCATGGAAGGTAAGACTGACAACTTTACGTTAAGCTTTGTTATATTTCAATGTGACCTAGCTGAGCTAAGAATGTCAAAATGATTATTAAGCACACCTACATAACTTGCTCCATTGTTGTCAAGTGCATTGCAAGGCAATTTAACCTATGGATGGTTATCATTTAGTATCATTCTACTAAAAGGATACATTTCAACCTCCCATGTCAGTTTATCATAAATTATAGATTTTTATCATTATATTTGACATAAAAGAAATACATATATGTATGCAGCATGCAGTATTTGATAAAATGTTTGTTTTTTTAATAATTTCATATTTTATTAAGTAAAAAGCAATCATGAATTTGATATTTTTACAAGATTTTTCTCAGTTATGAAAAAAGTATTTTGTAATAATTACTTAGGATCTAATTGAAGATGAGTTAAGTTTTTAATGGGTCAATCTCTGATTATTTTTAATATGACTATAATTTTTAATTCACTGAATACCACTAAAGTTTCTTTTTTGATCAAAATATATTGGTAATTTATATTGCTAGAAAATTCATAAAATGTCAGTTTTACATTTTTTTTTGTTCTTCATATTATTTATAAAATGATTTAGGAAATAATTGTACTGTCATCATTGTAATGAATTCAAAATTTTCTCCATGTATTATTGTAGATTTTAGGTGCACGACATTTACCAAAGTCTGGTAGGAGCATAGCCAGTCCTTTCATTGAGATAGAGGTTGTAGGAGCTGACTATGACAACAACAAGTATAAAACTGCAACAATTCGTAAGTTGTAATTTTGTAATAGTTTCTACGATTCTTGTCACTTGATGATAAAGTTCCTATTAACTCGCACGTTGGTAGAATACCAAAAATCATGATATACTTTATTGGGAAACAAATTCCAAACAACAAAGCTTTGCACATATTGTTCTTTACCTTGTATATAGTGGGCTTTGGAATCATGAATTAAAGTTTAGAAAAACAGACCATTCAGATCACAGCTGCTTTGTTCAGTAATTTAAATAGACTTGATCTTTGTGGCATGATGAAGGATGGAATGCTGGACACAGGACAAATTATTTAATTTATTTGCCACAGATGTAACTAACCCTCTACTCAAGTTTAATCTAGATTTAAGAAAAACTTTGTGAATAAGTTATTTTGGAAACAATATTGTATTAATGGCATGTTGTGTAGGTACCATTGTTCCTGATATATTAAAAGGTAACATTGTAAGTCTCAACCTGCAAATTGTATCAAACATATATTAGATCAAGATTTCAAAGCATTTTACAATCCAGAACATCAAAGTTTACTTTTACATGTATGACAGATATATATATCATTTAACCGTAGCTCTAGAACCATCTTGATAACTGCAGGAAAACTTATTTAATCTACGTGATATTCAATGATTTGTAAATGGCAAAGTATGTTACAACATCAACACAGGCTTACTTTAGGTACTAGTACAGCTCTGTAGACTGGTTTCAAATTTTTCTTTGACTGAGACTTAAAATTAGATTTTTCTTATCTTAATTTTCTAGAGGAAATATGGAGCTGTAAAAGCTCATTTTTGTTAAAATTTATTATTAAAACCAGTATCACAGAGTTTAGCAGTTTAGTTTCCACTTTTCCAAAATGAGGAATGTTTTTATTCAATGATATTTTGTTTTGTTTTTAATTTATAAACTAATTTCCATTCTTAGAGATCACCATCCCTTTCTTTACTTTCATTGCTACCAAATGAGGTCAAGGTCAGAGTGCTGTTTTTTTTAATTAAGTGTTAATTGATGTTAGAGAAATATTATTGTGCAAAAATGAAATACACTGCTGTTATGGAATAAGGATTTCTAAAATTAATAACTTTCTGTTATCAAATATCTTGCTGAATATATATAGTTTAATAGGAATTATACTTATTTATCTAACAGAAAGCTTTGATGCTTGGAGGTTAAGAAACCTACTTTCTAATTCTTTTTTGTTTCTTGTCATTGTATAACAGCTTAAAAGATAAAAGGTAATTCTAAAGGAGCATCCTTGGTTCTGGTAGAAGAAAGGAATATTTTACTAATAGTATATTACTTTAATCAACTCAATTTTATGTACTAGCTGTTATTAATTATATCAAGTAAATATTCATATTTGCACTTAACAGCCTTATATGTCAAGTTTGAAACAGTTTCTTTGGCAGAGTATAATTTGTATTTTTTCTTTTAAAGAGGACAATGGCTTTAACCCTATTTGGAATGAAACCGTTGTAACTGACATCCACAACCCTGATTTGGCTCTCTTAAGGTTTGTAGTACAGGATGAGGATATGTTTGGAGACCCCAACTTCTTAGGGCAGGCCACTTTTCCTCTTCGCTGTCTAAGAAGAGGTATGACTGATAACAGAATCTGAGTATTTACTTTTATCTCTAGGTTTGTTATGATGTGTAATAAAGCATAGTACTGTAACTTATAGTGAAATGGGAACAGATTTATGTAATGTTAAGATATGTTTTAATATGGTATTAGGAGTTAATATTGTGTAGAATTGTTTACTTCTGCACCTGATTTTTGTGAGCAGTATGATTCTTATGACGTAAAAGTGTTAAATATTGCCATTAACTTGTTTTATATTTGTCCAAGTAGCTAAAATAATTTCTAATGTTTTTGGACTTTTTCACTTAAGATTTTTTAAAACAATATGGATTACTGTGTGCAAATAGCTGCTTGTTTTGATTTTATTTCTTAAAATGTTTCAAGTAACTGAATTTATTTTACTTGCTTTCCTAGAAGTACACTATCGTATTCACATAAGAACATGTTTAATTTAGAAAAAACAACAACAGATATTTGAGTATCTTCTGTCACAAGATTTATAGGAAAAAAAAGTATGTTGACCCAAAACATACTCTACAATTTTCTGATTATCAAAATCACTTTCTGTAAATGCATATTTTGTTGTTTAGTTGTATCTGATTGTGTAAGTTATTATAAGATATAGTAGAATGTTAAGAAAATATTGGATTCATTATTCTCGGTTCTGTTATTTAGTTCTATCTGATTGTGTAAGTTATTATGTGACTTAGTAGGACAGTAAAAACAATATTTGTGTCATTGTTCTGTAAAGGTTGTGTTTAATGCTATTTAATTGTGTAAATTATTATAAGTTATAGTAGAATGTTAAAAAAATATTGGATTCATTATTCCCTAAAGGCTCTGTTTAGTTCTATCTGATTGTGTAAGTTATTACAAGACTTAGTAGGATGGTAAAAATATTGTATTCACTGTTCAGTAAAGGTTCTATTGTTTAATTGTGAGTAGTGGTGTTATAACACTTAAAATGGTTCATGGTTCTGTAAATATTTTGTTGTTCAGTTGTATGTAATGGTGTAGGTTATTATGCGGGTAGTATGGTTCATGGTTCTATAAATTTTGTTTAGTTTCATGCAATGTTATTATAGCACATTGTATGGTTCATGGTTCAATAAAAATTTTGTTTAGTTGAATGTAATAGTGTATGTTTTTATGATACTTAGTTGGTTCATGGTTCTATAAAGTTTGATTATTTATGTGTAGTAGTATGTGTTATTAAGACACTTGGTATGATTTTGGGTTTTATAAAGGTTTTCGAAGTGTGCCTTTGAAGAATGATTTCAGTGAAGATTTAGAGCTGGCTTCTCTGTTGATTCACTTTAATATTCAAAATGCGAGGGTAAGTTATAATTAAAATCCACAGAAAAGCTTGTTATCCCAGGGTAAGTTGTGAAGTATTAGATCATCAAGAAATTAATGTTGCATTTTGGAACACTTTCATTAAACCCCCCCCCCCAAAAAAAAAAAACGTACATCACATATAATAGTTAAACGAACTGCCAAAACGTCACGTTAGTGTAGCCTATATAATGTGTAAAGTTTTGTATACTCTAATCCCTTATAATGATGGTACACGATGAGCATGTAATGTTGTTTGAATACAAGAAGGGAAACAATGCCTCTGTAGCCACAAAGAATATCAAAGAAGCTTATGG
>NW_013667607.1:66382-94437 GCF_000517525.1 Limulus polyphemus
AGTTGGGTTGGGAAGTTCTCCCCCCACCCACCATATTCTCCAGCTATGGGACCATCAGTTTACCATCTTTTTCGTTCGTTGCAACACCATCTTAATGGGAAAACGTATGCAAATATGGAAGCTGTTAAAGAGTATATCAACGACATGTTTTTTGCTTCAAAGCCAAGTGATTTCTTTAATTAGGGCATTAACAACCTGATTGTAAGATGAAAAAGCATCATCGATGAGAATGGAGACTATTTAATATGATGTTTTGTTTTGATATATAAGATGTTTGGTTTTTTTTTTTCATTTAAAGAAAGTGACATTAATTTTTTGACGACCTAATACATATAAAAGTTTATTTATTCCAGGAAATGTTGCATTGCAAATCCTATATAAATGTTTGTTAACAAAGAATAAGTTATGATCAATGCCCACATAGAAGTTTAGTATCCAAGAAAAGTGTATTTTTAAAATCTGTTGTTTTTCATTCTATAAAGTATGTTATGAATTTAGTACATGTGCAAGATGTCTTTTTAGATTTTACGTGTTAGTGTAAATGAGTTTTATGTAAATTAATGTTCTATTAACCCTCTCTGCACAGGCATCCTTTAATGCACATGTTAAGATTTTTAGTGACTTGCATTCAAAATTTAATTTAACTACTTTTTGTTTTTGTTATACCATTTAGTATAGCATAAAATCTTGGCTAATAATCCATATTTTAATTGCATAACTTTTAACTTCTTGATCTTATAAAGCAATATTTAAAAAAAATCCTGAATTTCCCCTAGTGTGAGATATGTGACTTTTTTTCTCTAGGCATCCCCTCTTTAATTTATTCACCACCCCTCCAATAAGTACAAAATGTAACATAAATTACTCATCATAAAATTATCATTGCTCAGACAAACCATGGTTTTTATAGCCTTCAATCTTATTTGGTGAGCCATCAAATAGAAAATCAGGCCTCTCTTGCCACACCCACCCTCCAATAAGTACAAAATGTAACATAAATTACTCATCATAAAATTGTCATTACTCAGACAAACCATGGTTTTTATAGCCTTCAATCTTATTTGGTGAGCCATCGAATAGAAAATCGGGCCTCTCTTGCCACACCCACATGTCGCATCCTCTCTTTTAGGATTTGTTAATAGTTTTCTTACATTTAATAATATATTATTTATAACCAATAGTAAGCCAAGGTTATCTATCAAATAATGTATTATATTAAATTGCTTTCTGAACAGAGAATTGTCAATTTCTCTTTTAGTACAAGTTTCATTCCCATGGGAAAATGTCATCTAGCGTGGATGAATTTGTAACGGCTCTTGTCACATAGTTAAAACGCCAGAAAAAGTGTGATATTTATAGGAAATTGTCTACTTTTTGTGTATTATTATTCTATGTTCTTTGGTGCATTAATTAATTAAATATAAATTATTTAGTGCAATACTACCATTAGTATAAAAAATATAAAAGTAGAGTTAAATGTCATTGACAGTTGACAGCAAAAAAAAAACCTGGGTAAGTACTTTATTTCTTGTTTTTCATGTGTATTTTTTATTTATTATTATAAAAGTAACTAAAATGTAAAAATAGGAATCTCTAAGTTAGTTAAAGTTAGATTAGGTAAAATATATAGTCATATAATAAAAATGTTTCATGAGGCATGCACACGAGCAGCTAGCTCGGAGTAGCTCATGGGTAATGTAATTCAATAGCATAACGTGAGCTCTATGATCCCCAAGTGATTTACAACTTATAATGGCATGAATAGTAGGTACACAATTCAAAGGGCAATAAAGCAATAAAATTTTAGTTTAAATACATGTATACTGTTACGTGTTTAAAGCTACTTAGAATAAATTAATATAGTTTCATATTACAATTTAAAGTCATTCCAGAAAGAAAAAAAAGTGTAATTTAGGTTACTATTTTTTGGTGGTTACAAGGTCGGTTAAATTGACCAATCTTGTATAGAGTTAGGGTAGAGAAAATAACATATAAAATATGAAGTTTTACTGAAAAATGTTTGAAATGTATTTAGGAAATTTGAGATTTTTGAGATGAAGAAAAGTATTTTTAGTCTTAACATGAAAATCACTTTGCACTCAGACTGGTAAAAAACAGGTTTTTTTTAGTCTATAAAAATGTCTTAAAATGTCTATAAAAATGTCTTAAAACATTTACTGAAAGTCTGGCAACTTTTGTGAAGATATACATACTATATTAAAAGTTAGTAGTATCAAAGCTATAATGACTTTAAATGATTACAAAGTGGTCACATGGTTGGTCAATTCGACTGAGCCCAAGTTGAGAGAGTTAAAGACAAAAGATATCTCATGCTGCAATAAGCTTCCATAATTTAGTTAATTTCAGATGAGCACTAATATAAGTAATTATATTGTGTGCTTTAAAGTAAAATGAGTTCAGTGAGATAGAGTTCCAATAAAAATTAAACATGCAGTAAAGACTCATTTAGTACCTTTTTTTTCAACATTAAGTGTCAGTATTTGTCAAATGTCACCCAAAATAATTCTCTGTGGATGTTCTTCACATCAACATCTACATGACAGTAAGAAAATAATTTTATAATATTTTTATCAAACAACTTTCAGTTAGTATTTATTTATAATTCCCATTACAAGTTATGTCAGAAAAAAAGAAGCAACTGCATTCAGAACACTTCTGTTTAGTGTCATATTAAAGCTAATTTAATTTAGATTAAGCTAAATATACATTCAAACAGTCCTTACATGTACATTATTTTGGAAATTGTTATATCTGGTCGACCACTTTTAAGGCAAAGTTAATAGTGTACAATTCCATAGATGTTTTAATTTGTAGCCACAAGGAAGTTTGTAGTGTCAGTATATGTTTTACTTGTAATCATTGTGAAAATCTGTCATTATGTTACAATAATGTAAATTAAAAATTATCCATGTATAAAATAAGAATACTATCTGAAAATTTCCAGTTTTAATATTCTATTTTTGAGATTATGATAATTGTTATTAACCTTTGTGTCATGTAGGAGGAGGAATCAATTTACATCTCCATTCAGCAACTTCGAGATAAATCCATAGAGCTAACCCAGAGAATAGAGGAGTCTGAAAGACAAGGAGATGACACTTCTGTACAGCTTTACCGGGCACAACTTACTGACACACAGCAGCAGCTGCTTATAAAGAATGAAGAGAGAAGGTAGTGTAATAAAGGTGTGAGGTGAATGTTAGGTGTGTTATGATAACACTTGATAGTTCAGTACTCTGAGGATTGTGTCTTAGCACTGCCATCCTTACATCATCTTACATTTACAAAATGTTTTTTATTACTGGTGAGTTGAGTATTGGTTACATGGTATTAGAGATATATCATGCAGCCTGATAAACATACTGTCTGATTTATTACAATGATCAAACTTGTACGTAACTTTTTAAGCTAAATTTTAACACAAATGTATGATGAATGTGGTCCAATAACTGTGTTGGTTAAGTTTTAATACAGGTGTTTGGTGTGCTGTGATCAATATACTGGTCTAATAACTTTGTAAGTTAAGTATTAATAGAGGCATATGGTGTATTATGGGGAACATAGTACTCCAATACCTTTCTGGGTTAATCACAGAAATATTGAACCTAAAGGCACATTTTAGAGTGACAAAGATTCCATTACCAGTTTTCTACAGAAATGAGAAAAAACAATTACAGTAAAAAATTTACAAAGCTAAATATATGTAAAAATCACACTAGATTAATGATAATGGAATCCTTGTTCTTCTGAAACATTTAATAAATATGCTTTGTACTACTACATTCATATTTTCTTTTGTGATAAAGGTACATTTTCTGGCTTAACTCTTTTAATGGGTAGAAAATCCAAAATTTTTTAAAAGTTAACTAAGTGGTTTTTGGTAAATTCAATCAGAAAATAAAACATAATTGGAATTATTTTAACCTTTTTCTTATTTTTACATCATTTTTGAGGGATGGCAGTACAGTTATCAATGCCTATAAAAACTTCTACAATCTGATGGCAACTAGAAAGGGTTAAGTATTAACATGAGCACATGGTGTGCTATGATGAACATAGTGTTCTACTAACTTTGTTGGTTAAGTACTAACATAAATCTATGTTCTGCTGAGATGATCATACTGGTATGTTGTGAAGAATGATGTGCCATGCTTATTTCCATTTTAACTTTTTTGCAGCTTAGTATCTGGTGTTTTTTATGAGGGCAAAAAGATATCATTAAGTTTGAAATATTCAGATATAATTTTATTAACATTTGTTTTGAATACGGTAATAAAAGTTTAAACTACTAATCCTAATTGTTGATCCCCCCCCCCTTCTGCAATTGTAAATTTTATTTAGGAAGTAAGAATAATTGAATTTTCTCTTTGCTTAAATAAAACTTGTCAGTATATGAAACACAGCTGCAAATCTGTTGATTTTGTACATGTTTTTTTGCTTATTTCTAGCTCAAATCTTTTGAAAGCTGTAAATTTTTAAACTTGGTGGTATCAGTATTTTTTAATGTAGTTGAATGATGTTTTAGTTCTACCGCTTCTTAAGCTAACAAAATCATAAATATATGTTTTCTGAAAACATGGACTATTTTCTTCACAATCTATTAGTCATAGAGCTTTTCTTCCTTGTGTGGATTGTAAATTTCTAATTTGTATTGAGTACATCAGAGGCTTTCCTTATCATATGCTTTCAAATAATGTATATGATCTTTATTTATTTTTAGTATGGTGTATAAGGATAATAAGTAGTAAAAGCATTTTGTAAATGTAAAAATGATGTAAAGATGGCAGTGGTGAAAAATATACAAACAAGAATATAGGGATGATATAGATTAACATAGATCATCCCTACATGACTTTCAATATTCAAATTTAATGTTACACTAAAATGCACGAGTACAAAATGGTTACGAAGTCGGTCAATTCAACCAACTTCATAGAGATAGTCTGTAATAATCAAGACATATTTTGACTCAACTTAGTTTTCCTTGTACGTTTAGCCCTCTTAGTTGCACAACATTGATGCCTACCCTGATGCGACTATGATATTATGATAAACAAACTGCATACCAACAGTTAGGAATATATAACTTTTAACTGCAGTAATGTTAAAGTCAATTATGCATTTTATAGTGTAACATTAAATTTTATTATTGGAAGTGATGTAAGGATGATCTATATATATCATTTTACATTTACAAAATGTTTTTCATTACTTGTTTTGTGGCATTTTTCTCCCTGACTGAAAGATAGTGTATTCTATAAATATGTGTAATAAAATTCAATATTATGTGTATTTAATTTTTTTACTCCTTCACTTGATACATAATACAAGAGTTGTCTCCCTAAAGACACTGATTGTATAGTGTACAAAGCATTGAGTATTCTACATGTTACAACAATATAAAGTGCATCTGTTATTTGCTGGTAATTCCTGTTTCACCTTGTACTTAAGCTTTTTAAGATTCTGGTAAGCGAGAAACCCACCCTTGGGGCTTCCATGCTTACTTTTTTTTAAATTATCAAAAATTAATGGACAAAGTGCACAGTATGTGCTCAATGGCCTAAAAAAAGGCAAGAGCAACTTTCAGAATTTAAAAATCCTTTATAATGGCAGAGAAATAGGCAAAAATGATTGGCTATCTCCTGACTTCCAAGAAAATCAAAGGAAAGATTCGGAATACTTTGATTCTAGCAAATATTTGTTATTTTAGTTCCATTGACGTTATTAATCAATTTCAATGCATAGTTAGTGAGAATAAACATATTTCTTGTTTTCTTCTAGTACGTCTTCAGTCTCAATGTCCAAATCTTGTAACGAAACACACTCTTCAGCACACATATCCCTAAGAACATGTTGCTCTGCCTCTTCTAAATCTTGCTGGGTATCTCTGGCTCCATTTCTATGATAAGCTCGTTAATTTTATAAGCACTTAAGTTGAAAAATGCTTTGATTTTAGCAATTGAAATGTCCAGGTGCTCAACCCATTCATACTTCAAGGTACCATCTAGAAATATTTTATGTGCCTTGTCCGCTGAAACTCTTCTACTCTTATCATGACGCCCTAACTCATATAAATCCTTCAAAGCCAGCAATGTTCCATGTGACCAAGTGAATTTAAACGTCCCAGGATATGCTGCACATTCTTTTTAGATAATACTTGACTTGAGCACTTCTTTTGTTTCGAAAACAAATTCTGTGCTGTTGGGAAATTCTTTTATCTCAATGCCAACAATTTCAAGGGCTATTTTGAAGATGTCACCTTCCCCCTCCGTCAGCATTCTCCTGGCTCTGATCTGGCAGTCTCAGCATTGGGAGGTTCGGGTCAGACTACCAGAAGTGGCTTTTCTGAAACAAAGTGTCACTTAATTCAAACATTCAGTGTTTGCTTCACATGTGTCATCAAGTTTCTTGTGTTTGACAATTTTAGGACTTGTATTATCTGAAGCCTGAATAATTTGAACAGGATATTTGAACCATTTGACGTCATGCATTGAACTACTTCCAGTTTTGGCAGTATACTTGCATGAAATAACTGGTCTCTTAAGACCACTTGCATCCACTATAACTGAGGTTGTTCCTGCAATGCCACCTTGAAATGAATAAATCCTTTCTTCCGATGTGATGTCATTTCCATCCTCCAAGTACGCTTTAAAGCTATATTCACAAACGAAGAGTGGGTGTCCTAGTGCATTTTTCCTGTTTGTGCCTCTGTATAGACCCATCTATCCAGTTGTAATGACTCTTGTAGATTGTTGTTAACTTGAAGCTCCTTGTTGATCTGGTAAATGTATGGAATAAACTCCTGTGATGCAAATCTTGTAGTATTATCACTCTGAAATGTCACGTGATGAACATCTGGAAACTTCTTTCATAACTACAGTGGCAATACTACTTACTTGTACATTATCCTGGCCTGTGTATCCATCTAATACATAGTCTACAAAAAATGATCCCAGCCATTTCCATTCCACTGAATAATCATAACACCAAGCATACTTATTCCTTTTTTTCCAAAATATTCTATTTGACCTTCCCTGTCCTTCATGGGAAGGATTTTTTCTTTGTGATCCAATACTGCAAGAATTTTTTTGTAATTGTTACATATGCCCTCCATAACACATGTAATGGCCTAACTGAGTCTTAGCCCATAAGTGATACAAAACGTAGCATATTACTGAATCCTTTAATGCAGGTATACACCGAAGCATATTCAGGATCTGTGGTTAATGTAATGTTCCTCTGTAGCATGACTACAAACTTGTTGCAAGAAATCTTTCACTTCTGTTTCAGAAAATGTGTAGCAGGCACTGCATTTATTAGTCTGATATGAAATCACCATCTACTGCCATTATTGCCAAGTGTTGCTCATCATCTACTCATAGAGCATATAGACATGATTCCAATGGATCAGTGCGTGAATGCTGAAGATGCTATTTGGCATACGCAAACGACATGAAATTCTCAATGGATTCCAACCTGTCCACAGTGGATTGTGCCATGGCCTTCCATGCTTTCAATGTCCAAATTGCAATATTCCATTTTCTTCATGCATGTCACCATCTTCTTAAAAATATCGATTGCATACATTTGGAGCAGTAGTATGTGGACAATCCTGTTTTGTTTTACCCTTGCTTGCTTATGACTTTCACCACATCTTTGAATGTTGGCTTTCCAACTTTCTGTGCAAGGTCATTATACTGGTTCCATAATGCCTTCAAACTCTTTCCTCCTCGGTCTAGCACTGGTAGATGTCGAAATAAACATCCGGCAAGTCGTACGTTATGAGTTGAGCCAGGCCTTAGAGCAAGTATTGGCAGCAGAAAAATGATTAAGTTTGCTACTTTTGTTGGGTCAATTGGTAAATTGAAATCTTTTTTTTGGGGGGAATCTTTTCCAGCTTTCAAGATATCAAAAGTCTTGCATAAGCTTGCAATTTCAAATTGCCACCCAACATTCTTCTTACAGGGACATTGGAGCCACTCTGTTCTTCCTATTGCTCTCAGTTCTCTGCTTCTTCAAAGCACCTTCATTCTGTAGTAAATCATGAAATGATTGTCGATGAAGGTACTTTGCAAGGATACTTTGAGCAACTGTGAAAACCATTGTATTAGCCAAAAGATGTAGTTGAATAATGTTTTTCTCCAGCTTATTTCTATCATCCATTCGTTTTGGATCTTCAAGTAATCCCTGCAACATTTCTGTAGCAGATGGACACACTGCTTTAAAACAATGGACACAACTTTAAAACTCCATTACACACAAGACGACACTCTTGTAAAGCTCTCAATCATGTTCTCCCAGGCTCAACTAGTTTTTCTCCATTGATACCAATTTTTGGAAAATCATTGAGTGAGATCTGCTCAATGTTTTCCTCAATTTGTCAAGATTGGTCAATGCACTACCAGAAGAACCTATTCCATCATTAAAGGACAATTCATCATCTGAGCTGCCATCTAATCCATCAATGAGCCTCTCTTGATAAGCTCCCCTAAGCACTGATCGTCTGGTCATCCTTCTCTTTTTTTACTGGCTTTTGGATTTTTTGCACTACTCCACGTCTACTTTAGGGGATAACATGGCAATGTTTTGCTGTATATATATAGTTGGAGGATCACAATGTTAACACATTTACCAGCTTTTGCAGCTTCCTTTCTTTTGTATTTATGTTCTTCACATGTTCCTGGCCTTCTCATAACTTTGGTCATACTTGCACCGTGCAAAAATAGAAATATTATTTCGAAACAGCTGAATTTTGTGCATATGGCAGCGTTATCTGGTTTTTATGGTAACTTTCCGAACAAAAAAATGATTATGAAATTTTTATTTTTTCTGGCAGAAAAAACTAATTTTGGCAGGGTATCTGACTGATCAGGATCTAAAATGAACACCATGTTTCTGTAAGAAAAATAACTTCAAGGGGTAATGATAACATTGTTTACACTAGTTATGATTGTTTTGTTTTTAATTACTACTAGTTATTACGACTACACATTGACATCGGGCACTGCCCAAAAACGAACACAGTGGATTTAGGTTTAAATTGACTTTAGTAATAAAGTAGTTGTAGAGTTATCTTAACTGAAACAAGAAGAGGAAAGATAAACAAAACAGTGGGTTGGGCACTTTTTGGTTTAGTATCTTAGTGATGGTTTCTTGCTTTGTTTTTGGGCTTGTTAGGTAGAGAATCAAATGAAAGTGAGTGGCAATTATCTTTTTAAAGTAAAACTCCTTGTCATTGTTGGTTTTTTAGTGTGTTATGTATGGAATTCACTGACATTTGTAATGATACTCATGTATTAATAACACTGGCATTGGGTGACGTTTCATTAAAATTTAATAGTCAAAATTTACACATAAAATAAACACTGAAACAACATCTTATTACACAATCTTCTTACCACAACCCACACACACACACCTTGAATTTCTATAGGTGCGGCATGTGCCGCACTTAGTTATTGCTGAGTGGTGATTGACCAATCACAGTAAAAATAAAATGAAATACGCATCACTAAGTTGAAATGGGGATAAGGAAGTAAAGCATATATACATGTAACATTACTAAATTAGAAGGGGAGTAAGGAAGCCAGAAACGCATAACAAGTGTGCATATATGTATTGTGTTTATTGAGTATCTTGGCCATCCCTACATATAGTCTATCAACTCCACGATAAGTTCATTTTATTGGTCACCCTGCTTGTTTATTTACTTTGCTGATATAACTAATTGACAGCCCTTTTTGTTTTGCTTAACAAAAACTCTTACTTATAATTTGAAACTGTGGAAACTTGTAGCATAAGCTTAGAAATTAGTGGAGGGTCTTCTTTTTTTTTTAAACAGTTGTACCTAACATCTAAGAGAATAGTGGAACTATTTATTATTAATAAGATGAAATGCTATCTATATAAATTATCTTAATGATATGAACAGTATTTTACTTAACTTTCAGTAGAGTGGGCTAATGCATTGTCATTAGACCTGTGATTGTATTATTGCTAATAAGCATGTGTGAAATTTAACCTTCAAACCAAAAGTTTTTTCATTTAACTGTAACCAGTAAGTTTGCCAAAAAAATTAAGTTACATTGATAAACCTTTAATGGTTATTATGCTTTGTGTTTGAAGTGTCTATATTTCAGATATAGCCCCATTTATTAGTTACTAATTTCTATAAATCAAAATATAGAAATACCTTTCCAATGCCACCATGCTGGAAAAGGATGATCAGTATTAATTTCTGACCAGAGCAAGCTACCTACAAAGCTAATTAAGTACACTGTTCTTACATTTTTATTCATAAAGATTAGAATATATTGTTTTGTCAGGAAGGTACCCTCACTGTTAGCTATATTTCTGGCTGTAATCCCAACAATTTTTCATGTTGTTCAGCCAGTTTAGGAGATGTAAGTTATTCCTAAATCTGTGTAACGAGTTAAAAATGCAAAATAATCTTTATAATAAAAATAGATATATTAAATTTTCTAACTAATACTGTTAATAAAATTAACGAGAGAATTACAAAAAATATTCTATATTCTTATGAGAAAGAAAATTATTTCTTTTATTTTGTTGTTTACATACTGCATTGTTTCTCCTTCAGGATAAAAGCACAGTCAAGACAACCTTCACGGGAATGAGCTACATTAACTTGTGATGCTGGTTGTTATCTGGGACCTACTTACGGTTCAAGACCTGAGCCTTATGTTGTTGTACATAAGTATCTACTTAGTTTACAAAAAACCAGTGTTATTGTAGGTAATGAACTTCTGGTTTTATCTCTCTGACTTGTACAATTAAAGAAGAGACAAAATTAAAAGTCCATTAGTACAGGACTATTTTGAACAGAGAAAAAGGAAGGGGTCAGCATGATAAGATATTGTATAGACTTAGTAGTTTAAACAAATTGTTAAATTGTATTAGTTGATTGAACTTTGAGCTACCATAAATACATTTCTGTAGTGGCAGCTTTTGTGATTAATTTTTCTGTCAAAAGTAAGTATGTATTAGTTTCTTCATATTTTTATGGTGAAACTGTGAAATTGTCCTAGTTATCGAGCTTTAAATGTTTTGCCTTCTATTAGAATGGTAAAATATGGAAATGGTGAGTGTTAGTTAATCAATTTCATATTTTAAAAAAAACATATCATGTCTGCCAGTGACATTTTATGTCAAACTATTTGCCTGTGAATTATTTGATTTTCTGTATTTGTGTGTTTCCCCACTTGGAAATTTTGACAGACTGCTGATCTCTGTCAAATTTTAAATATGTTAGCATATGCTAAATGTAACATATGTAAAAAAAAAAACAAAAAAAATAACCATGAATTATTTGAGATCTCTAACAAACTAAAAGTTTTTCAAAGATTCCTACATCTATCTTTTATTGGATCCTTTCATTGTGTTACTTTTCAAGTGGAGATCTCATTCTATTTTCTTATGTAGGAAGAATTAATAAACAATCAACTATAAGTTAAGTCTTTAACGCTTCATAATTCAACAGTGTGTCATAATGATTATAAGTAACTGACAAATTAATTCTTATGTGACCAAATTTTCTCTTCTTACTACTACCTCTTACATTAATGATTAATTAAAACTTTAAATTGTACAGTTTACTTGTGCATCATAAACTTAAATGCATTACATTACACAGAGTTCAAAGGATAAAAAGTTGTAAAACTTCACAGATTCAGTTTCTACAAGGTTATATATGTACCAATGCATTCTATAGTTGAAAGGCTATAATTATAAACCTTACAAATTCAATCTGTACTAATACACAGCAAGGTTGAGAGGTTATAAACTTCACACATTCAGTATCTATCTACATGAAAAGATTCAAAGGCTATAGTTATAATCACCACACATTTAACTCAGTACCAAAATACTTTTGTAACAATAGGCTATTAGTATAAACTTTATATGGTCACTCAGTATTTGTGTAGGCATACATTATTAATATAGCCAAAGTACAAAATTTGGAGTGTTTTGACATAATTATATGTACAAAAATGGAGAAGAGTTGAAACGTGTTTTTTATATACCAGTAATATAGATCTAAGAATTATAGGGTTTAGGCATTTATATTCCATAAACACAAACGTAATATAACCCAACAAGTTGCAAGGCTAGGTGGTTTAGTTGTTTATGGCATGATTGGAGGGTTTAGTTCATATAATTTTAGTCCATCTCAGAAAATCAAAATATGCAAGAATAGAATGTCCTGACACTTTTATGATTTCTTAATTCATAGAAAGAGTGATTGTATTAGGATTCAAACATTTTTGTAACACAAACTATTATCAGTATATAACTACATATTGCAGGGATTTAGGGTTGCAATATTCATGTGGCTTAATTAATACATCATCATTATACATTAATGAATTGTAGGGTTGGTAGGTTTAGGCATTCTTATGATTATAAATCATCTGTTTTATATACAGATTTTTGTGTGTTTGGAGGGTAGATACTCATATGATTACACCACATGTACAGACCTGTATGTGTTAGAGAGTTGAGGCATACCAGTAGTTGGGGGAGAATTGTGGTAATTATATGACCATATACCATCTGTATACACCAGCAATTTGCTAGGTTAGTATGTTCAGACATGATTCTATCACCATCATTGTACACTACTAAACTACAAGATTAAAGGGCCTAGACAAGTGACTTTTAGACTCCATCAGTATATCCACACATTACTGAAAACAAAACTACTAGGTCATGACATTTTTATACTTAGGTAATACAATCATATGTTGAAGTGAAACTGCAAAATCTGTGAAAGTGGATTAATGTTCAGATACCATTTTCTTTCACTGGCATGAAAAATGTAGACAATTTATAAGTTAAAATACTAAACAGCTGGCAGTTTATTGAAATTTTTGATAGAAACATCAATCTTCACTTAAAATGGGATTGTTATTTTCTGAAACTCCTACTGTGATGCCAGAGATTATCTCTCCATCTAGTCTTCATACCTTCCATATTTTGTTTTGTGCAGGTTCTTAGCTTGTATCAAATCACTGTCAGATATTAAAATCATACACCACATCTAAATCTTGGTGTACAGACATGCTAATTGTTTTGCACATAGTCATCTAATGCTTTGTTGCTCAGATTAGGAAGCTGTGTGAATGAAATGGATAAGAATTATTGTATTATAACAATGTGAGTTTAATTTTTATAAACTACTGAGAATTGATAAATCTCATTGTATGTGCACATTTTTCGATTATCAGTTGTACTCGAAGATTTAGGATTATGGATAAATTACAGACTGCTGAGATTAATATAAATGTGTTAGTTTGAAAAGGTCTACAACTGCAGACATTATAATTAAACTTAATTTTCTGCAATGCCATAACATTAATAACTAATCATTTTAATTGAGTTTAGTTCAATTTTGTTATTAACTCAAACATAAAACAGCAGTAAGCCAATAACAAAATATTTTAATTCAGGAAAGACAATGAAAGATATTTACATTATAATAGTAAAAAGAAAGCCAGCATTGCATGTTTTAATTTATACAAGATAATTACTGCATTGTTAAATGAAACTTAATCTAGAATTAGAAAATCAGTAACTAAATGTTTTAATTGAGAAAAGTAAAATATAATAACATTGTTATATAAAAATATTGTAGCAACACTATGCCAGTACCTGTTTTATTTTAGAAGGTAAGGAAAAGTACAAACATTGTTGAAGTCAATGTAACTAAGGACCATGAAAAAAATAAACACATCATTATTTAATACTGTTATCCCTAAAAACTGTTGCAAGACCAATCTTCTACTCTTAGAAATATATGTTAAAATACAATTTCTTGTTTAACCTAGAGTTGATTATTGTATTATTGAATATGTTAGTGAAAATCTAGTTACAACAGTTTATAGTCAGAGCTCTAATTTTTCAATGTCTCCAAAATTTTAATCATGTTTCCAAACCTGAACCATTGTATCTAGTTTGATTTGTTTTGTTACTATCAAGAAATATGATGTTTATTTTTTCTAAGTTTCCTGGATATGCCAATTTCATTTCAGAAGAAATAAAAATGTAACTCTTTGTCAAGCTGAAACTCGGTCTGTGTAATTTTACAAACTTTTTTTTAAAAAAAAATTCTAACAAACTTACTTTTACTAGCAATATCTTTTGTTATTATTAATGAAATTAGTTACTGAAGTAACTAACATTTTGATTAAAATAATACACTGACTGGCCACTTATTACAACTCTCCACATAATATCAGGTTGGATCCCTTTTTGCCTTGATAATAGCCTTGACTTTTGTTAGTTTTACTATGATCTTCAAATAGCTTACATATGTCAACAGAAGATAATAGTGGCAAAATGAACATTTAAGTTCATTCCAAAAATTACGATCTTATAATAACTGTTGTCCATCAAGATAGAAATGCATTATGAGATGGATGTAATAGTAACAGTTGTTTGTCACATAATGTTGCCACTATTACACCACTTCCAATAGCTTGTATTATCAAAACAACACAAGTATGTCAAATGCCTACTGGTTTTCCTCCATATTTTTACTATCAGTACAGATGCTTGTGGTCATCCATTGTGGAAAGTTTTTTATAAGCACAAATAAAGCCACACTTTTTTCTGTTTACATCTGAACTAACTGTTCTTGGACTGGTTTTCAGCAGATTTTATAGCATCCTTTGTGCATTATATTTGAATATAGTTGAATTGTAATAACTGTTGAAGGAGATCAGTTAAGACACTGTGTAATGTGTGTTCTATTTTACGTGTGTTCATTCACCTTTTTCCACAGCATTTGGTGCTCACAGTTTGTACTAGCAGTGGTCATATCAACTTGATTTCCACTGTTAATAATGTCTTTGAATATCTGGTCAAAGAAAGAGTTTTTGTTGACGTTCCTGCTTGAAAGGCACCAGCCGTTATGCTCTTTCAAAGATTGGAGTAATACTTGAATTTTCCTTTTTTTCCAGACTGACCATGATCTCAGCACAAAAATTTAGATCTAAAAATATGGCCAATCAGGTTAATGGTTCTTATTTCAATATGTAGACACACACACATGTTCAGTATTAATGATATCTTGATTGTGATGACACTCAATTTCATATTAATGAGCTGTAACCTTGAAAGGTGAAACAAAAACTTAGTAGTAGTAATAATTATCTGTTCAGATTTTAAACTTCTAAGTGATTCAGGAAATGTGGTTGTCCATCTATCTTTGTGCTTAATGATTTTGCCTCATTTCTTGATCTTCAGCTTTCACATTGAAATATATCACAAACTAGTTTCCTTTAAAATACTTTTTTGTAATTCCAATGACCTCAATTCCATGGGATATAAAGTGTTGATTTAAATGCTAGGTTGAAAATTATTTACTTTTTTGGTTTGTTTTTTTCATGCATCTCCCAGAACTTAAATAAGTTTCGTGAGACTTCCAAGTTTTATTTGTAGAGGATCAGTTTACTATGACTTTTAGTATGATATAGACAAAGAAATTCTATCTTTAAGAATTGTGTTAGTTACAAAAAATTTTGACATATTTTCACAAAATAATCAGCTTAATATCTATAGCAAACTTTACATTAAAAAAGAATTACCCACAATTTTTTTCTCTATCATACTTAGTATTTATAATTACATTACACATTTAAACAAATGATGATAAAAAATGGGTTTGTTATAATTTAATCCAACCTTTCATAAAATGTCACATTGATAAAACAAATTATAACTATGTTCACACTTAAAACAATGCCCTTTCCTGCAAACCAGGTGTGGCTCAATAGTTAGCATGTTAAACTGTGGATCCAAGGTCCCATGGATGCATTATAAAAGTGACTGTCAAATTTCACTTTTTGATTCAACCAGACCACTAGTTGGCGGTGTTGACTAGCTGTCTTCCATTTAGTCTATCTCTTCAAAATTATAGATGGCTGGTGCAGGTTGCCCTTTAGTAAAACTATTACTTGGTTAACATTTCAGATATGTAATAATGTTTTGTTTTGCTTTTTTTTTCCTTAACAATATTAAATAAGTACTATAATTTGTACTAATTCCAAACCTTGTTTTGATAATTTTGGAACTAAGTATCAAAGTATAATACTTAGAAGTACTATCACTGTTGTTTCTATAAAATTTAACAAATAACTTAAAACTTTTTTTTTACTAATTCATCAGTTCTACTACCCTTTTTATGTACAATAGTGTTTTTCAATTTTAAAAATGTTCTGTCTTCCAGTCTTATTTAGATTTTGCTATTCACCTGGATAATTCAGCCACATTTGTTGTCTTTTATTTCTAGATGGCATCATAGTAGGATACCATCCTATTCAATTTTATGCCCTTCATTAAACACTTTTTTCCCCTTTATTTAACTACATACATACTATCAAATGGTTATCTCATTTTATCTTCTTTCTGGTATCTTTGATATTTATTGTACTACTTGTGTTATAGTCCAAATTGCTAAACAGGATTGATGCATTAAAGAAATAATTTATATAGGAGTTTACCAACTATATTCATACATTTTTTAAAGTGCATTTTAAGAATTTAGTTGTAAATTATTAGATCAATAAAACAAACTACCTTCTTAAAAAAACAACTGCAAGTTTTTGAATGTGTTAGAGATTATTTCCATTAACAGAAATTGTGCAATGAACAGTGTATTTTGTACATTTAAAAATGTCTACTAATAATTATTTTTACTTGAAAAAGACAATATCATTTCTTTTAAACAAATACACACGTTTAAGGAACAAATAAGACGCAGATGTTTTACGTATCCCAGAAATTTTTGAAGTTAATTCATATCAAATATTAACATAATTAATACAAAAAGACCAAAGCTAGTAGGTTTGACCATAGGATATCAACCATTATATTGTGTCTAAAAATATGAACTATAAATACAACATTATGAACTATTTACTTGTTAATTAGCACTCATTAGTGAAAAATATAAGTGGAATTCAGTTCAGAAAATAGTTAACATTCTTTTTCTCACAGACAGCTTTTTGTTTACACTGAAAATAATTACATTTTTATTTGTAAACAGGATCATAAACTTATTATCATACCAGAGAAGTAAGGTTTACAAAACAGTTTATATATTGTTGTAAACTGTGTTTTTAATATTGTAACTTAGACATTTGTATTGTTTGCTAAAAGGAAGATTGATGTGACGTAATGAGCACAACTTAAGAGTTTGGGAAATTATTTTAATGATATAAAAATACTACTTAGGTTAGTATAGTTATTTATTGGATTTATTATTGAGTTATCAAGTGTGTTAGACAAACATCTATTATTTCAGTTTGAGATTTTTGTGTCTCAACAAAGTAGTACTCACTAGTAAGTAGTAGAGGTATGGGAGAAGTTAGCTGGTAACTTATTGATTAGTGTTATTTGTGAAGTTAGGCCTATCTCTAAGTGAAAATATAGAATAATCAAAAAGAACCAGCCTTTCAGTAGTAACTGTTGCAATAATATTGCATTTATGATAAAACCTTTAAATTGTTTGTTTTGGTTCTAAATATGTTAAAGGTGATGACACACCATATTTGCATGAGAAAGTCCAAGTTTCACAGTTGACAGAATAAATATTCTGTTTGTTTTAAAGAAACCTCTTCATTATTTCAATTGAGTTAAGCTCATTTTTGCATGAAAGACCATCAGTTTTCAATTATGTTTTTAATCTAGATTCTGTACAAGTGAAAAATATGGATCTTACTAATCTTCATGCATATTTTTTTACATTTAGTATGTGGCTCGTGTGTTTTGAAAGTATTCCAAGATTTAAGTAATTTGTGAAAGTAATTTTTTCATATTTTGATATGTTTTTGGCAAAGTTTGTGTATACCTGTAGTAGTTGAAAATATCCATATATAGTTTAAAAAGTGGAAAATTCTATTGAATGAATTATGGTCTCTTTTTTCAGTAGAAATTGTATAGTGTCAAGCTGTTCATAGCGACAAATGATTTTCCACAAATTATGTGACTTAGTTTGGTAAACCTATTCTGTAATTATAAAAGCATTCAATAGATGAAAGTTTAGAGTATCTTAAAAAATGATAACTGATGAAAAATGATAAAGCAAAACAAGATGTGATTCCAAATGCAACAACGTAACTGTATTCACAAGTTTTCCCACCAAAGTACATAGTTGAACAAAATACCATTTTGTTGAATGAGTGCTATTTTGGAAGTAACAAAGTTATATTGGACAAAGTATATGTCTGCAACAGTATAAGCAATTTGTTCTCATCCTGTTGGCAATACAGTATTTTCAATATAATTTATTATGGTTACAGGTTACACCTATATCAAGTTTATGATCCCAAGGGTCAAGATGAATTCTACACACTATCAGGTTAACACTAATATACCATGAAAAAATGTTTTCTTTTAATGGATGCAAACAAAAGTATAGTTCCATAAAGACAAATCCTCCAACTATACACATTCAAGTGAACATGCCAATCCTTCTGCAAGATGCAAATGGGAATTTATGCTATACCATTTGCAATATCTTACAAATAGGTTCTTGGAAGTCATCATGTGTGCACTTGTCTTCAGACTTTAGAAAGCATTTAAAAAGAAGGGTAGGGATAACAATAACCTCTTCATAGTGTGTAAAAGCCTGCTGCAATGGAAATAGTCCACAACCAGAGCTATCACATAAAATGATGGTGCAAGGATAAGCAACAAACAACCATAGTACTTCCAAATCCACAACACAAAAATTGTCAACTCTGAAATTATTAACCTCTTTTTATAGTGTTATATTGAGAAATTTGGTTTTGGCATGTTACAACAAGTGTAAAAAATTAATTTAAAAAGTTGGGGAAAAATCACTTTTCTATTAACCCCAGTAGTAAAAAGTAGGATTAACTGTAGTATTGCTTAATTTAGAGACAAAACTTATTTGGTACATAAATGATTTACAAAACTACTAAGAGTCATGTTTCAAGAGGTTTTAGGTACTAATACACATCTCTGATATGGGTATAAAAATGCTTTTTTTTTATTATTGTACTTTGTCTTTTAATTTATACTTTTGTATTATTGTTTGTTTAGAGGGAATTCTGATGTCAGTAATGAGCATGACCTAATGACTAAGTCTTTTTAGTTGAGGAAATAATTGTACCATTTAAAAAGCAAGTCAGAATAGAGGAGAGATGATCGAGTTACAAAGTTCCCTTTGCCAACTTGACATTTCATTATTGTAAGTTTGTATTTATGATAAAGTATTACAAATATGAGAGAAGTTGGCAAGTGAAATTGTTGTTTTAACATCAACTGTGAACTTAGGCCTATCAATAAGCATTAGTTAAGCCACCTTGTTTAACTTACAGTTGAAGGAATAAAATGATGTTTTTGTTATTACTAAGTGGGCTTGAATTTGAATTATTTTTTTTTACCAAAACCAAAAGAATCCACCCAACAACTGAAACTTAAAATAGCATTACTAATGGAATGTACTTACTAAAAATAATTCTCTAATTAGTGTGGAAGTGATATTATTGGTTTCACTGAAAGAAGCATACATGCTGAAACTGTTAAAACAGATGGTTCAGAGTCCAGACTGTCTCACAGTAACACATTACAAGTCAGTATTAATAAGAAACTAACTAAAAAAAGAATCACTCTTTTGACTAACATTTCAAAGTGTGGTGAATATTATAATACTTATTTCTACGGTATAAGTAAATTGGCAATTTTAACAGAACTATTAAACTCACTAAAAACTTCTCTATTTGTTGGTTTTCTTAAAATAGTTGTGAAGGAATTTAGTTTAATTATAATGCACGTGAGAAATAAAACTGAGTTAATTAAAGTAATCTGAATAAATGAATGAACACACAAAAATATCTGTGAATATGTTTTCCATATCTTTTCTCTTTCCAAAACATATTACATTATTTTTTGTAGCAGATAATTTAAAATATCACTTTTATGAATACAAAAATATTGGCTATTTCAAATATTTAAGTAATCAGTATAGAGCTCTTAATCAAAATTTACATGCAAACTTACTTTTAAGAACAAATTAAAACAAAAATACATTATACTGATGATTTTCAACATTACAAAATATTGCACCTTACCTCATGATAAAATCACTACACTTAACTTACTTTCAGAGTAAGTATAACATTTTCAACTTGATGCTTTGTATTTCCCAAACAAAAAAATAAAAATCCACTTTTTTAATCAACACACAAAGATAGTGGAATGTAACATTTAATGTTCTATGCATACAAAAAAAAATCAGTTTTCTTGCTCAATTTTAATTAAAAATAAATACACAAGATTAAATAATTTAATAAAAATCTTTGCTTCCTCCTCAAATTCAAAAACACACATATATAAAACACAATAATATTTCCCTTTGAAAACATTTTAAAATAAAAAAATCTGATATTTAGAAATCACATTGACGATAGAAAAATGCATCTGGCAAATTGGATAGCCAAATGATTAGCATACTTCAACATTTTATGTTCTTCATAACAAAATAATTTTAGGCTTAATATATACGATATTAATAACCAAATAAATACTTTGAAACTATGCCTAAACTTAACAATATACTAATGTAGTCTTCTTGCACTGGAATGAAATATATTCTATGTTTTCCTGAATTTTTGAGCTTCTGCTTAAACTATCTTAAGTTAGATGACAAATAGAAACAAACAAAAGTTATGGTAAATAAGGTCTCGGGTGTTTGAATAAAGTGATTATGGCAAACTTGAGAGTGCAGACACAGTTGTTATTGATGTTGCATATCTTCTCAACCATCCTCAGTTCACTAATGCAAATCCCTGAAAATTTCACACCACCACACTCTTTACAGAAGAGGTATTAACTTACCAATAATGGAAAAACAACCTGGAATTTATCCCGAACAAAACCATGGAAACAACAATGAATTTGTCATAAATAAGTCCAAAAAAAGTTATCAAGAATGAAGCCTGGGAAATATTGTTAAACTCATTAGCAGTAAAACCAAAGATACAATACTGGACTGATAGATAATGCCTAAACCAGAGGTTCCCAAACTGGGGTCCAAAGTAATACATCAGATTTATGAAACTACCATTTACTGAAAGAGTAATGAATAAAATAAAATGGTAAGACATTATTAAACTAATATAGTAATATATATATATAAATTACAAATTAATAATTGTAATTAACATAATTGAATAATGTAAATTCATTGTGTGCCTGGTACCATTGCCTGCCGATCACAAACTCTGGGAACAAGAAGACTAGCATGCTGATTTACCACTTCCCCTAAATGGTAGTAAAATAATTCAAGTACAAAATATTGGCTTATTAATCCTTATCCTAATTCTGATTTGTAAATGACTTAAAATATAATTTATAGTAATTACACTTCATTTAGTTCCCACCATAACAGTTGTTATTCCTGACACTGATGAAACAAATAATGCCTAGACTGCTACTATGTCTGCTATATCCCAGCCAGCCCAATGAGATCTAGAATTGAGTGAAGGGCCTTGTCAACAGTGGATGCTGCAGATATAGAATGGTTAACCTATTTACATATTCTTTCTTGCTTTGATGCATAGGGTCTTAGAATAATCAATAGTGAAAATAAGTTTGTTTTTAGATATTTACAAAAAGCTTCTTAAGGGCAATGTGCACTAGCTACCGCTAATTTTTAATGGATGGACTAGAAGGAAGCCATCTGGCCTACAGCACTACTGCCAACTCTTGTTTGACTGAATAGTGAGACTTGAAAATCACCCATATAATACACAGATAGTCCCTCTTTTTTTTTTTTCTTGCGGCAACAGGATGCAAATAGACCTGCAAATCTAACCACTGGACCATGCTCACCCTGTCTCCTGGGGGGACAGCTGTAAGTCTTTGGATTTACAATGCTAAAATCAGAGGGTTTGATTCCCCTCGATGGACACAGCAGATAGCCCGATGTGGTTTTGCTATAAGAGAAACACCATGCCTACCCCACAATAAGATTAAGGAAACAATGAAGCCAGAGAAATATTGTTGTGCTTATCAAAAGTGGAATCAAGGAAATAATGTTGAAAATATTAATAGTGAATGAAACAATACATAAACTAGCTTCAATATACACTTTGTGGATTTGTGTGTGTGTGTATTACAGTTCCAAGAAAATGTTTGCTCAAAACAATGATACTTTGTATAAAGTAAGATTTACAATAATCAGATCATCAAAACATATATATATATTAAAATACCAAACTAAGTTAGGTAATAATCAAAATCTTCAAATAAAACTTAAAAAAACTAACACAAGGTTAAGGTTGACAATTTAATAAATAAATCCAAATCATAACAATGAAAGAAATACACAAATTCTGGTGAAAATGTTTTAAATATATTAAAATAAAGAAAACAGAAAAAAAAGGCAGACATTTAATCAAAGAAAAGTTTTTAATTTGTATGTTTTCAAGTAAACCAGTTTCAACAGGTTTGAAATTTGGGTCACATATCATATCACTATAGGTTCTGGAGATCAACTTAACATGTTATGCCACCCATTTGTCAGATGTTCAAAAGTCCAAATTCCTTTCAGGTAAAATGCAGCTAGGTTTGTCACAATACACTTATCAACAGCATTGCAAAATAAAGCCTAGAAACAGTATGAATGAAGAAATTTCATTTTGCTTCTAAATAACAAGTTCTTTTCTAAAATTCTATATTATTTTATTGTCTTTTTTCATCTTTCATTTTCTGCACTCAGGGACTGCTGAAATTAATCCTACTCTTACTTTATGCTATTTTCTATTACTGAAAGCAAAGCTAAAAGGGAGATACTATGTTTATGACTAAGGGTCCAACACAGATAGTAATTCTAGGAACTTATGATTGAAACCAAAGAAGGTATAATAATATGTCAAACACACTATACATCTGCTTATATCCAGTGCAAATGAAGCTTTTTAGTACCATGCCAAAGATCATCAGGTCAGCTGAAACACAAAAAATATAGTAGTGCTTAAAAGATGCTATTTATATTATCAAAATGCATGAACAATAACTGTTGTGCGTAAACTAGATGTTAATGTAGTGTAATTTTTACAAATTTTCTTTAAGTCATTTATAAATCAGAATTAGGGTAACACATTATTATTTATTTATTTTAACACCAACTAGTTATTATTATTCATTTTTACTCATCATTCAGAAAAATGGCATTGAACCTCTAATTTAGCTACAGTCTTTTCAAAGTTAAAGATTTTTTTTAAACATCACCCAAACCAAAGAGAAGTTTATTTTATGAAAAGTCTTACATTAACAACAGCATCAATTTATACCTACTTTTCTCATTTTTAAAATGTCTTCACAACTTAAAATTGTTGGTAGAATATATTCTGATAACTGCATATTTTATTGTTAACACTGAGGGAGGAAAGCTCGAAAGAAAGATATGAAATAAAACTTGTTATAATTTACTGCATTTTCGAAGTTCTAAAGAATGTGTATGGGGGGGGGGTGTTTTGAAGGTGAGATGGAAATAACTTTGTATGCATCAGACAAAATTATAAGTATAGTATAAGTTGCATAATTTAGGTAACATTGCAATGAAAACATTCAGATACACAAATAAGTATATTTTTAAAGTGGACACTGTCCTGCAAAGCAATAAAGCTGGAATTTCTAATATATATATACTTGTATTAAATACATATAAATCATATACAGTGAAACCTTGGAAATATACTCTTGTTTTAAATTTAATCATAGAAATATAAAGCAAGCGAATATTGTTTACCAGCTCTTTAAAATTCTTTCCTAAACATAATCATTCTGGTTACTTTTTTTTCAAGTGGCATTGAGAAAGTAGTTTGTTACATTCAAATATACAAAGCCAACAGAACATTCAGTTTGGGAGGTAAAAAGGACTTGGTGGGTCAATATAGAATGATTAAATAAGTAACACAGTGAGGTAACTTACCATCGCTCAATATGCAGAGCCACTGGTTTGGGAGGTAGCGACTGTAATTGTTCTTTCTCCTTGGGCTAACTTCCCACCTTTCCAAGCTTTGAACTTCAAGAAAGTATCCACTCCATATAACACCACTGCAACAATGCCAAAGAACTAAAATGTAGATTTGTTTTCTTTAATTTCACTTAAATAGCAATTTGCACAATATTCTAAGAGTGATATAAATAATTACAAGTAAATATTACTGTAATTTATAATCCAATTCTGTTATAACATTGCACTTTTAATAGTTCTGGTATTAGTTCCTAGGTGGTGCTGCAAAGGAATTGTATATTGCTAAAGATGTGACTTGATCTTTTCCAGATTACTGCACTGGAAAAGTACACTTTGTACAGTAAAAGGCTAAAGGTAGGGTTAAACTACAACATAAGTTATAATAAAACTATCCCACAACTGGTATGTCAATTACACCAATGTACCTGAGCTTGGTCAAATGGATTGAGTCTGTACTGGAGAAGTAATGTTGACTATAATTCCAAAATTTCTTTGTGTATCTTCACCAAATGTGCCAAACTTGTAGTAAAAAAAGTACATGTCTATTGTACAAAAAAAAAATCAAACGTGTTAAAAAATATTTGTACTCAAGATATGTCTGTAAGTTAATGATGTCAGTTTGACTCTGGGAAGTTGGAGTGCAAGGTGATGTTTGTGTGAAGAGTAAAAAATACTTTTTTCTTTATACAGTTTGCATATTGCATTTGCATTACCTCTTCAACCTCTGAAATACATATCTAAAGTACTTTCAGTATCCCTGTATATTATATCTGGTAGTTACTCTCCTCTACCATGTTGCTAACCCTGAAATCAAATATGGAAATCTCACCTATGCACATTCAGTTAATTAATGATCATATATATATATATATATATATATAAAACAGAAGATAAAGGAAACTTCCTATTTTCCATTGTGTAAGTCCATAAAACCATTATTCCAGAATAATGTTCTGTTCTTCACATTTATTATTATTTTAGAAAACATTAAGCATATAATTAACTTATAATAAAAAATTCAGTATAAAACAGTACATGTAAACTGAAAATTTACTAATTTCCTTCAAAAATAAAAGTTCTGGTTGCAATTTTTTTTTTTTTATATTCAAGTTATCAATGTAAAGGATAAAGTTGTTACAAGACAACTGTTTACTAAGGTCACCAGAAACAGTAATACCATTTAATGGCAATTCAATGAAGACAAACATTTGCTGTGTAGTTTAACTCTCAAGTCTTTTGCAGATTGGTATTTATTGCAAAAAACATTCACATTTCTAACTCGAAGAAGAAAAAATATAAATTTACTCCACAGCTTATAAAACCACTCACATATGGCTGGAAATCAACTAATTAGTTTTACGTGGCCCCGTCTCAAATATTTAAACAAAAAATAACCCACCTTATATAGATATAAAATTCATTACTATTGTTGCACAGTTCTTACCGCAGCTGCAGGCCAAGTATCACAATGACGTCCCTTCAGTGATACCACTACAGCAGCAATGAGGTAGAAAATAGTCCAAATTCCACAGTACACTAGCTCCTTCCCGATAAAACAATAAATTTTGCTATTAATTATGTAAGGTATAAATATGATACAAAGTCACTTAACACAATATAACTGAATTATGTATAACACTTGTTCTTGTAAATTAATGACACATTGCACCTCCAAATTTTACAGCACTAGAATATCACAATGTATCAGTTAATCACTCAATATTACTATAAATCTAACTCTAGTAATACAGTACAGATGAAATAAGTCCCAGAATTAACTATTTTCCATCAAACACAGCTTAAGTAGTGGAACAAGCTACTTTTCACCTGTCATCACTTCAGCAACTGTACACCCTACAATAAAATCATTGATTTTTGTAATTCCTGGAAAATGTTTTTCTCCAATATTATAACAGATATTAATTTTTTTTAGGCTTCTGACCACACTTGAGCACCATCATACCTTTAATTCACAGTCCTTTGTCAAATTGTTGGTTTATTTCAACTTGATGATCTAGCTGTTATACAAATATTATGAACTTAAATCATATATAAATACTAAGGAATTTGATGTTGTATAAAGAGTGGAATTTTGTTCACTTGTCATAGGAAATTGACACATTTAATGTTCTGAAATGATAGCAGACTTTTGTACATTTTTGTTATATAACACTAAGGTATTTAATTAATGTCTACTGGAGTGGATGCTGCAAGCGTCTGGCTAAAAATCCTGATTTAGCCATCGGATCGTGACAGCTTCCGAAAACTAATCCAAACCATGTTATTATCGACCTTTTATAAATAAACCAAAAATTTTATATGGTATGGTATTATTATTAGGACATCATTAAAATAATTCTGGCAGAATCCACAAAAAATTACGGGTTTAAAAAAGTTAGCTTCCACTGATCACCCAGCCCTAAACACCAAATGGAAAAATGAATTTGGGTATTTGACTGGTTATAGCTGATTTTACACTACATATTTTACAAGTTTTAAAAATGTACTGACATGCATTTAAAATGTGTTGACAAAAAGACAAAAGTGTTACAGAAAAATAAAATTTCTCCTAACTATTTATACACAAAATACACTTTGTTAAATAACCAATTTGGAATACTTCTAATTAAAATAAAAGATGAAGAACCAAACTATTAATTTATAAAAATATACAGAATAATAGTAGAATTCTATTAAAATGCATTTAAATAAAAATATTCCTTACACTGTAAAAGCTATAATTTGGAAAAATACTTATCATTGGTAAGTAAACTCAAATGAAACTATACGTAGAAGTGTTTAACCATATATATTTATTCAGCAAATATCTAGATCTTAAGTACAAGCAAATTTCACATCACCAAGTAAACCATTGCACAAGTTAATAACATTAAGTAAGAAATAATTTTATTGAAATTTACATTTCCGACCTTCCATTCCATCGCTCATAAACAAATTGTCAAAACTCCTGACAAGCTTTAACACTTGGGTCAAGTCACACCTCCATTTCTTCTGTGCTCCAGAGAAAACACGTTCAAAACTTTTAACTCACTTCCTTCGTTTCACAAATTTATTGAACAATCTATCTCCTAGTTACCCTTTCTAGCACAGTATATACTACATATTACTTAATTCATTCTAATTCTTGAACACATTATAAAATTAGACCAAAATGTAATAATTTCATTACAAATTTCTGACATAATATTATTGAAATTGTGGCATCTGTAAATTGTAATGTTATTCCAAGTGTCCTACAGATTAATAGTAATACTTCTTAAAATACAATTATTATGTAATGTGTGTGTGCAGCAAGACCACTTCTACAAATTACAGCGCTCTACCTCTAAACATTCACAAAATAACAAATTTATTTGCATAAATATTAAATGCACACATTAAAATAAGGCGCGTTTTTATTTAATTTTCCATGACATCTTATGAATTACCAACTATTCAAATAAGACATTGTTTAAATTCAAAGGCGCCGTAAGTTGTAACTTAGGCGTAACTGTATGTGTAACACTAACAGTGTAAAACAATTCTAGTTTCATAATATCAATACAACTTAGGAAAGTGTTATTAACTTATTGTTAAAAAATAATAAACTGACACGTCTAAATGAAACGTTTTCTAGTTTATTTACTGCGATGTTTCGAGCAATGCCCTTTTCTGAATCTAATTCCATTGTAACATGGTCTTTACTGCCTGACGATGAGCGTCTGCTCGAAACGTCGCACAAAATAAACCAGAAAAAGTTTTCATTCAGAAATGTCAATTTATTCTTTGTTTATTATTTATTCAAGTTTTTGTTCTCACGCACTGAGCAACAACAATAACTCAAGAAATAACTTATTGTTAGTTGTTCTTCAGTATCTCTGTATTTGATTTTGACTCAGATTTTGAGTAACTAGCAATGGAACAACATACTGTTAAGTCTCCGTTTGTTAATTAATTTTCCGTAACTTCGTTCCGACGAAACTTTAGCGACACAAGTCCTTAC
>NW_013667607.1:94670-99714 GCF_000517525.1 Limulus polyphemus
CATGTGTTTGTTATCAGTGAATGCTTTTAGTTTGATATCTATAAAATACACAATAGCTAACCCTAACAAACAACAGATAACCATCCTACACACATTATTGTTCCGTCACATTGTGAGCGTCTTATTTATATACCAGACAAACATATATCTAGTAATAATGGCTGGAGACGGCTTAAATGGGTAATGAAGAAAAACTCCAATATTTTACTTTTAGAATCACAAAAAAATATGGATCTATCACAAAAAGAAAACATAACGGTACCTCCCGCGTCGTTTAACAATTAAATGTAGAAGCTGTGCTGGTACACAAAATATTTTTAAAATTACACGCACTTAAAAAGCCACCTTTATATTCCCCATACAATAAAAACAAACAACAGAGCCTTTATATAAGAAAAAAAGGAGTCGTCCCCAGGTTAGTTTAACCATTAGGGGTTATTAAATCATCTAGTTTCAACATTTTATATATATATATAAATTGCACTATCCAAGCCACCTCAAATTCACATGCCACAAACAACGTGCCTTTGATATTAGAAAATGAGGGTATCGGGGACAGTTTATCAACAAAAGGGAATCAAATATATTGTTTTCTCATACTGTGGAAAACAAAAATTCTATAAAAAAAAATCACTTGCACCTCCGAAGGTATCCTAAAATTCACATACAGGGTATATAATGGGGTAGACCGAGGGTTTCCAAAAGGCGTTCTCACAGGACAAAGACAGCGGCAATTATACCGCACTTAAAAATCAGACAACGGGTCCAAGTGCGACTTATAAGTATATCATAACTGTAGTACTGGAACACACTATATGTTTTTCACCCCTTTGGTTAAAAAGTAAAATTTTTTAAATTGTGTGTGTGTGTGTGTTTTTTTTCATAGTTCCCCAAATAGAACATAATGGTTCTCCAATGAGTCACTAACTTTTACTTTCCTTATATGGTGAACTAGATTAATTAAGCGAAGATTAAGATAATTGTCTGGGTGATTAACTTGTAGAAATAACAACGTTGTTTGTAATTAGCAAGCTGAGTTATTCTTGTCGACGAATTAAATAATAATTCCGAGTAGACTTGCCCTTGATCTTCCCTGCCCATTGGCCAGCTGATCGAACAAACACCAGTTCCTGTTTTATTATGTCAGAAACTTCAGGTTTATTTACGTATCTAAGACAATGTTGGGGCTTTTGAGAGCAGATTTTTGACATAATTTATATAGAATATCAGAAAATTTAACATAAATTTTAATACAAGTTTCACGATAGATTATATAGTATTTCCATAGAGATTTAATAGAATTTAAGATGTTGCTTAGTTTTCCGTTATTTTCAGTTGTATTCCTCCGAGTATCCAGCAGAAACTAAATGTTTTACTTTCATTGTTACTTTAAGTTAATAGTCCGAACGACTCGTATGTACACTTCTCACTTAACATTGTCATTGTTCTCTCGCTCGCCTGATTTAAGTTTTAAAGTATGGCAGTCGCGTTTGTTCACGTTGATGTTCTTAGTAGCGTTGACTTGTTGCATCAGTTGGTTCCACTATTTAAAGTTTAAAATGTTTTATTTTAAGTTTCATTTATATAGATTAAAGAAACGTAACATTTAACGAGGACTTCTAGTTATTAGCTAGCTTTGCTTTTCTTGTCACTTATTAGATACCAGACTCTCAAGCTGCATACCTCACCAACTATTCTAAATAACATATTGTTACGACAGCGGAATTCGCGTGACGCTGGTAACACGTAATGAGTATTTGGAACGTTCATGAAGGCTCGAGTGTTTGCCAGACGCCCTCTATTTTGTATATATATATGACTGGCAAGAAGTGACGAGGGAAAATAATTGCAGACAGAGATATATAGAGACAGATAATCGAGCCAAGCTGTAAGTAAAGTGGGTGAATCGTTGTGAATTCTAGCGTGTGTTGAAGTTAAAGTGATTGTGGAAATTAAGTGTATTACAGAATTGTATTGAGAAAGAATAAACTAGTTTTATTTAAGAAAGGACTTGTATCGCTGAAGTTCCTCTGGAAGAATGTTTACGGGAAATTAACAAACGAGACATAACAAATTGGTATCAGAGAGTGGGGCCAAAAAGAAAAATAGATGGAAACGAGAAGTGCCAAATCAAACTACGACTTAGCAGATTTGATGGCAGCAATACAACAACAGCAAAAGAAACAAGAAGAACGAGAAAATAAACAAGAAGAAAGATTACAGCAGTGGCAGCTCGAACAGCAAAATAAACAAGAAGAGAGGTTACAGCAGTTGTTGGAGGATAAAGAAAAGAAACAAGAAGAGAGATTACAGCCGTTGTTGGAGGAAAAAGAAAGGAAACAAAAAGAACTAGAAAATAAACAAGAAGAGAGACTACAGCAGTGGTTGGAGGAGAAAGAAAAGAAACAAGAAGAGAGGCTACAGCAGTGGCAACTAGAACAAGAAAGGAAACAGGAAGAAAGTCTCCAACAGTTGCAGGAAAGTTAGCAGCAACTACAGGAAAGTCAACAACAGTGGCAAAAAGTACAAATGGAAAAATTAGTAAATTTCAAAGCGAATTAAATATATTAAAGGATGATTTATTGTCTTTTACACAAGGAGGATACATTAACAATTGACTTAATCAGCCCCAGACAATGGCAAGCCCCTTCCAGACCCCACAGCTAAACCCTAATGCAGACATCTTCAGTCCTGTTAGAAGTCACATCCCAGATATGAATGTCAGCAATAAGGGTGATTTAGTATGAAGGATGCCACAGGAAATCGATGGGAAGGCACCATGAGAAGCATGTAGAGCACAAGTTGAGCTACTGGCAGAAATGAATGGATGAACAGAGGAGCAGAGAGCAGTGCACCTGGCAACAAGCCTGAAGGGACAACCACTGGAAATACTTGGACAGTTGTCAGCAGACGACAAGCACAACTATAGAGCACTGGCAGCTTGATTTTTTTAGGGATATTGTCAAGAATAAATTGTGGGGATGAGATACTAATTAGGTTACTATGATTGAACGCCAGGCTAAGATCAATATGTAGGGATGAGCAAATAGGCTGGTTGGATTTGTGGGATAATTTTAATGGGAAAGTTAATCTTTATGGAATTGATGGCTTAAATTTAAACAATATCGGGGCTAACACGTGAGGGCTATGATATTAGTAAAATAGGAAAAATATAATTGACAGGAAAACATGTACAACAGGCATAAAACATTAACGTATTTTAAAATTTATGATTAATTGTTACTATTGTAATGCTAGGAGTATTAGAAATAAAACTGATGATTTCGAAGCAATTGTGGAAACTGGGGATTTTGATATTATAGGTATCACTGAGACTTGGTTGGATTTGAACAATTTTGATGAGAGAAATTTTTTTTGAAATACCATGCTGCAGAATATTTACTAGAGAGAGAGTATAGAATAAAGGGGGATGAGTAGTTTTATATGTGAAGAGTTAATAGCATCCTGTTGAGTTAGAGTGTATTAAAGAGAATAGCACTGAGACTGAGTCAGTTTGGGTTAGTGTTAGTGGATATAAAGGTTTGTTTGTTTGTTTTGAATTTCGTGCAAAGCTACACGATGGCTATCTGTGCTAGCCATACTTAATTTAGCAGTGTAAGACTAGAATAAAGGCAGCTAGTCATCACCACCCACCACAAACTCTTGGGCTACTCTTTTACCAACAAATAGTGGGATTGACCGTCACATTATAATGTCCCCACAGCTGAAAGGGCGAGCATGTTTGATGGGACTGGATATAAAGGGAAAAGTATTGTAACTGGGATTTGTCATAGACCACCAGGTCAGAATGTGGAAGTTAATGAGAAACTGTATAATGAGAACAGAAGGTAACTGAAAAAGATGTTATTATGGGAGATTTTAATTTCAAGGGTATTGATTGGGAAAATTTCGAGTCTAACAGTGAGGGGGATATGTATTGGAAATTATTCAGGATACTTTTATACACCAACTGGTGATGAAACCTACAAGAGAGGAAGCTATATTAGATTTAATATTAGCATCGGATGTGAATATGATAAACATAGTTGTGATTGGTGAGCATGTACAAGCGACCATTGCAGTATTAGGTTTGGGATTTTACTACATGTAGAATTAAAGAATAATAGTACCCTCATTCCAAATTTCAGGAAAGCCAATTTTGATGGAATGAGACATGATCTGGCTTCTTTAGATTGGGCTAAAGAGTTAGGAGGGGGTCTTGGACAGATGTGGGAATCATTTAGGGAAAAATTTATATGCATATAGAACATACATATTCCCTACAGAAAAAAAGGGCAATGGAGTGGAAGAAGCCAGTATAGTTTAGTAAAGATTTAAAATATTATATTAGGGATAAACATAATAAATTCAAGAAATTTAAACTTACTGGGAATAATAAGGAATTGGAGGATTATAGTAAATCAAGATGGCTGGTTAAAAAGGAAGTTAAAAGGGCAAAACTGTATACGAGGGTTGGCTGAGAAAGTTAAATCAAACAATAAGGAATTATTTAAGTATATGATTAAGCAAAATATCAGGATGGGGATTGGGCTTCTTATAAATGATAGGGGGATCTGATCTCGGAAGATTATAAGATGGTAAACGTATTAAATTATATGTTATATTCAGCTTTTACGAAGAAAGATGCAAGTATTATGCTTCAACCAGAGCACTTAATGTATAGGGAAAATATTGATGTAAAATATATCATTTTAAGTTCTGAAACTGTAATAGAAAAGTTGGGAAACCTAAAAATTGATGAGTCCCCTGGACCAGACAGTTATTATCCTAGAGTTTTAAAGGAACTTAAAAATTTTATTTGTAAACAGCTAGCAAATATTTTTTATAGGTCTTTGAGTAGTGGAAGATTGTAAGTTGGCTAATCTTAGTCCAATATTTAAAGGAGGAGATAAACATTGTCCAGGCAATTACAGGCCAATTAGTCTTACATCAGTAGTTGGAAAGGTTTTGGAGAGTGTGATTAAAGATGCATTGCAGAGTCACTTAATGCAGTTTGATATAGTTTCAAAGAGCTAGCATGATT
>NW_013667607.1:100632-114768 GCF_000517525.1 Limulus polyphemus
GAAGTCGTCTGCAGTTTAGACAGTATTACTTTTCAAACAAGGTGGTTGGCTTTTGGAATGAGCTGCCTTCAAGGGTGGTGAAGGCTGAAAACTTAACTGAGTACAAGCAAAGATTGGATTAATACATGAGTATTAAAGGGTGGTTATAGTTGGGAGTTGGAAGGAAAATCCTTGATGGGCTAATAAGCTACTCTTTGTCCTTTTAAAATTTTAAGAATTTATAAAAAAGAAAAGTAATCCATCTGAGTCTTGTATCCGATTACACAGTGAGAATAACAACCACCCCTTACTTCTAGAAAACTTTAAAATTCTCGACTCTGGAACCACAGATTACGAACTTTTTATTAAAAAAAAGCCTCTCCAATTTCAATGATCACCCAACACTAAATAATAACATCAAATCTTCCCTGTTGTCATTAATGTAATCAATTCCAGATTTCAGTGTTTTTATTTGACATTTATCATTATTTTAAAGATACGGTGTTTATACTTATATTTAAGCCTTTCTCTAAAATACTTTCTCTTAAAAATGGTATTTATTAAACATGTGTATGCCATACGTTTTATCGTACAATCCATTATATTGTTACCATTTAAATCTGTTCCTTCTAAACTTCCGATTGAGATTTCAGGGACAATTGGAACACCACCTTTTTTTTTACCTATGCAATTCGCTTTTTAGAAAGAATGCTGTTATTCCTTTTAGCGCAAAACTATACGAGAGATTATCTATACTTTGTCCACCACGTGGAACTGAACCACGGATTTTAGCATTTTAAGTCCGTAAACTTACCGGAAAAAGGATGAGATCAAACAGTATGCAGGCTATCCCTACTAAATTGCAGCTTTATTTTTACACAAAATGCGATCGAAAGAAGCTCTAATCGTTTTTATTTAATAGCCAATGTCTCTACTGCAAAACGGCCCTGTAAAACATATCTAATTCTTGAATAGGCATGTTGTAACAATTGCATACTTCAAATAATTGTGCATATGCGAGATATTTTTGTTTTATTTTCTATCATTAGTTTTGTTTTATTTTCTTTCACATCTTAATCGGTTCATTTATTTTTCTGCTAATTTGTAATTTTTCACTATTCGTATTTTTGATTAAAGTATATTCCTGTTACTGAAAAATGTAAGTCTAAATTCAGCCTTTCATTGGATTAGGCCGTCAAGAAATTAATGTCGCTTTTTTTAGATGAAAAAACCCGAACAACTTATATATCCAAACAAAACATTTATTAAATGAAATAGTCTCCATACTTATCGATGATGCTTCTCCATCTTGTTAATGCCCTGATTAAAGAAATCACTTGGCTTTGAAGCAAAAAACATGCTGATATACTCTTTAACACCTTCCATATTTGCATACGTTTTCCCATTAAGATGGTGTTGCAACGAACGAAAAAGATGGTAAACTGATGGTGCCATAGCTGGAGAATATGGTGGGTGGGGGAGAACTTCCCAACCCAACTCCATAATCTTGTGTTGTATCAAAGGTGCCACATGTGGACTTGCATTGTCGTGGAGAAGAACACCTTTGCGATTGACGAGTAAAGGACGTTTCTGATGAACTGCCTGATTTAAACGTTCCAGTTGCTGACTATAGATCTCTGCATTGAATAGTTCGAAGTGAATTAATCCTTTGATGTCCTACCAAATGCAAAGTATCACTTTCTGCGAATGGAGTCCAGGTTTTGGGGTCGGGTGTGGTTTTTGTCTAGGACTGAGCCATTGTTTTTGACATTTAATATTCACATAGAGAATCCATTTTTCCTCATTGGTGACAATTCTGTTCAAAAATAGTTCACGCGCATTACGTGCAAGTTTTTAAGGCTAAAGTCACCTGAATGAAATTTGCTGAACCATCAATGACACTTACGAACGTTCAAAATATTCTGAAAGTTTGTCTTGTCGTATAAGGGATTAGAGTATACTAAACATCACACATTATAGTGGCTACACGAACGTGATGTTTAGGCTTTTCGTTTAACTATCATACGCGAGAATAAAAGTGTTCCAAAACGCGACATTGACGACCCAATATTAAAATACAAAGACGCCCATTATCATATATAATAAACAACAACGAGCAGTTTGAATTATTATCATAATTTATTGGGTTAAAGACAGGGTTATGTTATCTACTCGAACTTGAAATTATCATACATATTTTTCTTTCTTGATAACAACCAAAAAAGTTTTATTATTTATAAATTAATGCTTTTTACATGGTGAATCATATTGACTTTATAAAAACGTAATTTTTAACAAATTCACAAATAATAATAATAATAACCGAAATCCTATTACGATAGATTAAAAAACATACTTAATATAAATTTATATGTTTTCATTTTACAACCCACAACAATGAAAGATGAAAAAAAAACCTAAGTGCTACGTTTAGATGAAAAAACAATTAGCTTCAAACTTTATTTCGGGAATACAGCTTTAAAATTCTGTATACATGTAAAAATTACACTAAGTCATATAGATCTCGACTAGGTAACATTCTCCACTATCGATCTAGCTGAGCTAACGTGAGTTGCTGCTGCTCGGTTCTCAGATAGCCATGATATGAATTGGTTTTGTTAAATAACTTGAGATAACATCTTTATTTCACAATTCACGCCATTAAGAGGTAGAGAAAAACGGAGTGCTAAATTTATCTGGAAAAATTGACTAATCTCAAATGTTCTTTCGGGATGTAAAAATAATATAAAGACGTACATATATGTCTACGAACTACTCCAAACAATTGACTTGTCGATAGAATAGTTCCTGTGCGATATCACGGAGTCTGAAAGTCTGCTTTAAAAGCATTAATTTTCTGAAAGGTAACAAATGTGAATGTTCAATTGGGCAAAGGAGGTTGAAGATAATTGTTTTTGGGGTGAGATAAGATATATATCTGTATGTCACATCTTTATGTGTATGTTTACCTTTTCCTACTTATTTTTCTATATGTATTCAGAACTTCTGAAAAGGTAAGGAAGCTGAATAAAGCTTCTGTTCGTTTTATAGTTTCTGGATATTTCAGTAAACATAATTTCTGCTTTCAACTTTTACCACTCTGCGTAACTTAAAATGTGCAGGACAACTCGCACTACAGTCTATTAAGCTCATTTGATTTTAAATCCAGGCTGTACGAGTAGAAGTGTCAATAATCCCAGTGAAATATTTTGCTGTTTTTAACTTGAAACAAGTGGCACAGCGGCATGTCTGCGTATTTATACTTCTAGAAACCGAGTTTCAATACCCGTGGTGGACAGAGCACAGATAACCCTTTGTGTGGCTTTGTGTTCAATAACAACCAACAAACAAAACAGTTTCTGTGATAAATTACCGAAGAAAGGTGTATGAACAAAGTACTGAGAACGAACAAATAAGCAAACAACAAAATTTCAAAGAAACCTCTGATGCGACTAAAATACCCTTTTTTTTTGAAAATCCCACCGTATCTTCTTGAAAGTATAACCAATTCGTAATATCACTTTAAACTACGATAAAACTTCAAAAAATTGTAAACGTAAATATTTTGATGCTTGACTGCTGTATTTTATTGGAAGCATACTCTCACTGAGAATAAGAAAAATAACAAGAAAAGCAATATGGATTCAGTAGTTGGTATTTTCAATATAAATGTCACCTTATGCGATAACTTAAGCTAAACAGTCAAGGTTAAAAAAAAACAAAAACACCTAAGTTTCTTAACTTAAAACTGCTGATCAGAGAGAAAATAAACATTTAATAGTAGTAACCACCGCCCATACGGCTACTCTTAACCGAATAATAGGATTAACTGTCACAATGATATTATAATACCTCCACACAAGAATGTGCAGAACGTGTTCAACAATGTATCGCAGTTCGAGCCTTGGACTTTCAAATCTGTAGCACGCCATTAACGAGATGTTCTGTAAGTAGCAGTGTAGTGACGCTACCCACAACTCGTGAGTATGAATAACCTTCCTTTTTCTTCAGTTCTCAATGTAAATTCTTATGATTACATATATCAGATGAACGTTTGTTTCTAATGGAACTTTGTGTGTGTGTGAGAGAGAGAGAGATGAATACTGGTGATGTGGAAGAATTTGTTTGAAGTTAAGAACAAAGCTACACAATGGGCTATCTGTGCTCTGCCCACCACGGGAATCGAAACCCGATTTTTAGCGTTGTAAGTCCGCAGACATACCGCTGTGCCACTGGGGGCGATGTGGAAGAAAAGACAAGATTGTGTGAGACAAAAACCAGTTTTCATCCGATTGTTTAATTACAATAATAATAAAAAGAGGCAAAGATAGTTTTTGATTCTTTTTATAGGAGTTTTCAATTCAAGAATACGAAGGTTATTGTAACCGTCAAGAAGATTATGGTAAAGACTCATTCAGATTTTGGAGTACTGTGTTCAGTTTTAGTTTTCTTAGTACAGGAAGTGTATTTAAGTGTGTAATAAAATAGTGTCTTAAAACGTACTACGAGGATGGTACTTTGTTTAAATAATTTTCGCTACATATGTAACTTGAGGTTTTAAAATTGTGCTTATGGAGTGTAGAAGAAATGGAGGAGATATCCCAATATGTTCTTAGACAGAATAATATTTAGGTTGGAGTAATAACGTTTTGAACGGCTTGTTGGATGATATATATTTTGTAAACTTAGCGTGAATTAGTTTAAACTTTTTTTGGATAGATAGGAGAAATGAATGTGAAGCACAAAATTTAATTAGGTTTTGGCTGTTTCTTTTGGTTGATGATCAAATAAATAGCCTCGTGTAATTTTGTCTATAAGCACATATTTATATTTTGAGATCTTAATGTATTTTTACGATTACTCAAACTGTACGTAAAAACATTTTATAATAGAATATAATTATTCATAATATGTTAAAAAATCAATTTTATTGGAATTCATTATATACACACACTGGTTTAATGAATATCGACAAATATAAAGTTAGTATACTGTATTTCCATAAGACGACAATACGTTTTGACAAGTTTAATTGTTAACCTATACAAACAAAAGGCTTTCATCAGACTTAAATTCACAATAAAATTCACGTGACACTCTTAAAATTAGCTGAAAGTTTTCCTCGCTTAGTTCACTTTAGTTCTTCAAACACTTTTGACTCATTATTATCACTTGAAAAAGGAAGGAAAGAACCTTTAGCGTTTGAATACAAGTCGTAAACAGATCTGAACCCTAATAAAGATGAAGTAACTGCAATAACATTTCCTTTAGTTTCGAGGCTGATTTCTTCTGTATTACTGGGAGAATTGTGCATGGCGTTTATGGAAGTAAATGTCAGTCAGTTTGTTTGTTTCTTTGTATTTCACGCAAAGTTACTTGAGGGTTATCTGTGCTAGCCGTTCCTAATTAAGGAGTGACAGACTAGAAGGAAGACAACTAGTCAACACCACCAACTGCCAACTCTTTACTAACGCAAAGTGAGATTGATAGTCACGCTATATCGCTCCCACGGCTGAAAGGACGAGCATTTTCAGTGACGTGGATTCGAAGTAGATTGTAAGTCAAGCGCCATAACCACGAAGCCATGTTAGGTCAATTATTTAGCTAATCTGTTCAAACAGTAAAGAGAACAGAAATAGAAAACTTTTTTTTTCAGTATGTTCTGTGCATAGTTGGTTATGCTCATAGATACACAGGGATGAGATTACGTCAGATAATATGGCTATATTACTAATTATCATATCGGTATTTTATTTTCTGTGAATAATTAAGTTTTTGGAACTTCTAGTTCTGGGCTTCGAAGAAACCACAGGAATAAATTATGTTAAACATTAAATGATTCTATATATATTGGCTCTTGAGATTCTTATTTCTCTTTAATACTGAATACGTAAGTTTTCTAAGCCATTGAGAGCAACGATTTCAGTTGATTCAGCAGCGAATGACACCACTGACTGTACAGAACAGAAACCTAAGAACCTTTTTAATGCATTGTATCAAGGTCGTGAAAATTTGATAGCATTGTATCAGTAATAGTAGTATCATCATCCAGTGTTAGAATTACATATTCATCATCAACTAGTTGAACTTTTGCTTCTGTACAGGTAGCAGAATATTCTGTTTTAACTTCTGGTACGGAAGGAAGAAGCGGGTCACTTAGTCCATTACGATCTTTGTTTTCTTGGGACTCTCGAGGCTCACTTTTCTTCACGACAGTCTTACAACAGAAGTAACACATAACAGTTCGTATAGCAGATAATGCTAATAAGATAATAAAACTGAAAATGGATTTTAACCCACAGCCAAGGCAAAGTACATTTATCATTACTTAATGCTAATGATAATAGAAGCTACTATAACTTACTTATTTTGTTACTATCTGATTCAAAGAATCAAAGTTTTGGTACTTTAAAAAATGTAAAAGAAAACAGTTAAATAAATAATATTATTCTAAATAATAAGAATAATTCTGGAATCTCTAATGATTTAATTTCTATCTTGATCGTTTTAACAATAATCGTCACTTAGTTACTATAAAGTAGGCTACCTGGATACTAATTATTGTACTAATTTTAAACTTACATTCAAATTGTTGTACTTGTTTTTCAAAGAGACTGTTGTTAACTTCATCATTGTTACTTTGGTATGGCAAAGCTAATAACGTTCCTTTTTTCCATTATCTATTTTATGTTTATCAAGTCAAGTTCACTGGTCAGTCCAATTAGGCTCATATACGCAGATGATAGATTTTGCACCAACGATCGAAATGTCGTACCTGTACAACGCTGTAACTTGTAACGAAAAAGACTCGTTCAGTTTCAAGATTTCGAAATGGTGGAAAGTCCTTCCTTAGGCTTTTAGTTTTATGTTGTTGTTTTTCGTCATATATATTTATATCCAATATATATTAAATTTATTGCATATTGTATCAGACCGAGAGCTGTTTCAGTTTCTAAATTTAACATTTATTTATGCATTAATTTATCCTTTAGGGCAAGATTGTAATATTATTAAATCTTTGTTGACCATTTATGTTAGAAGTAGGCCTAAGACCTCCTAATACTTGCTATAGCCTAGAGCTACAGAAGTTAATCACAGAGTTTGTGTATGGCCTATAATTATAATATTTGACTGATTTTAAAATATCAGTAATACAACATAAGGTTACTTACGCTGAACATATGGATAGTTATTCGAACACTTAGTCCATTGTGTGCATTTCGTACTCTGAAACGTGTTGAAACAGAAAGCTCATGCTTCCCAGCAGATAAAAATTGAAACTCTAAGCCCTATAGTATGTTGTTTACATTTTAAAATTAATTTTAAGCGATCAGGTGCCGAATAGGAATTTTGGGACAAAAAATGCTCTCCTTTGAGCTACAAAACTTTTGTCATTTGACAATCACCAATACATATTCGCTTAAGTTACTTTAATTTTTAGCTTATTATTTGTTCTATTTATGAGCATATATCCTTTAACTCTCTCACTACGGGTAGGTCAAACTGCGCATGTCACAACGTTTTGGTGCGTTACAATCAAAATTTAATTAAACTACTTAATTATCATGGTATACGAACAAACCTGGCATATAAATATAGATAATAAATCAAATTTTAATATTATTAGTGTTCTTAATTTTATAAAGAAATACTGAAAAACAGTCTCAAACTCCCCTGATGTGAGAACTGTGACATCTTGTTTTGTAGTCATCGCCTTTTCTATAATTTACTTACCACCTCTCTGAGGAGTATAAAATTTGACATGAAATGTTCTCTATAATTTCGTCATAGGTTAAGTGAAGCAATATTTGTATATCCTTCAATCTTATGTGCCTAAAGAGCAATCGAATAGAAATTCAGATCCCACCTGCTACATCTACCTGTCACATACTCTGATCGACAATTTGCTTATAGATTTTTCTGACACTGATTTCAACTAAATTTATAACCAATAGAAAGCCTAGATTTCAGTTGATCGCTCATCATATTATTTTTACCTTTTCGTTATACAGATACATAATTGCAATTTGCGTTTATGAGAAAAAGTTTTCGCACGTGAACGCATCGAGGAGCTTAGGTGAATTTGTAACGACTTTTCTCACATACTTAAAGAGCGTGAAAAATTGTGACAGTTATAGAACAATCTTAGCTTTTTACATGTTATTATTCTGTGTACTTTCGTGCATTATTTAATTAAAGAAAATAGCACACGAACCCCCAGTATTACCCTCGCGGACTCCAGGTTGGGAACCACTAGCTTAGTACAATCACTGGTCATCTTACTGCATAGCTAGGCCCTTGCCAACTACAGTCACAAAATTGAAAGGTAATCATTAATACACATGTTGCTGTGTATAAATCCATGGCTAAAAATACACTACGATAACTGTACGTATTAAAATATTTGGTGCCATAGCGAGAAACCTTGGGCTCAGCGTGCAAGGACTTGGAGGCCTCTTTGTATCAAGGAATCACTGTTTTACTGTTTCTCGTTTATTTGTTGCAGTTATTGTTCAAAGGAGTTATGTCAGTGGGCTCCTGAACCAGCGGACCTGAGTACGTTCATCTTTAAGCACTTCCTATTACTACAGCCTGTTTCTTTTCTTTAATTTATACACATTTACTACGAATTTTCACCTGAATCTTAAAACGTTCTCAGGGGGTTGTTATAAAGGTGTGTGTACACTCTCTTTTATCCGAAATAATTTATGGTGTCTCTGTTCTCGATTGCACAAAATTTTTTTAACATTATATCTCCTCCTTCTAGTTGTATTCCAAATACTGCAACTCCGTAAACGTTTTTGCGCCACGTAACATTAATTTTAGTTTTGTATAACAAGAACTTCCATAGAGTCATATTAATACAGTAGGACTCGTTATACCATAACGGTTCACATGAATAAAATTTTCGTTTACTCTAATCGTTCATCTTGTTTTTCTTTTCTGTCTACGTGCACGATTTCGTCAATATTAGATATTCTATTCAGGTATCACCTCCACAGAAACGTAACATCGGCAAACTGATTAATTTCCATTGACCATAATGCTTTAATTCTTGTATGCCGAGTGACAATTTTGGCTTAAAGAATACTCTTACATTAAAGTGTCGTGGCATGTTGTACGACTACATGATATTTTCATTGCATCTACCACTAGAGGTACAGTTACTGCATAAAGCACAATTACATGATACTGCAATTGCACGTAGTACACTGATGTGACACAATTATTACAAATAGTATATGTACGTGATGCCGTACTATACTTATACATATGTATTATATCTACCGCATACTGTCATTACATTTGCTTAATACATCTTGTGTTAAATTTGGCAGACACTTGGTGTCACATTCAACAGTCAGTAACATAAAACGAGGTTGTTTTGTATTTACTATTTATGTTTTTAAATAACGTGCATTAAAAAGTCTTAAACCGTTTCACACTTATTTCATAATAATAATCAGTTTAACTATTCAAACATCAAAACCAGATATATACTTAGAGAATGTTACTCGCCCATAGGGAAATTGATTAGAGGATATTACTTCCCCATAGGGAGATTGATTAGAGGATATTACTTGTCCATATGGAACTCTGATTAAGCGACCGGTAGCAGTGAACAGTGCTTAAGTGTCTCTTTACTGTATAATTTGCATCACATACGTGACAGGAATTTATGTCATTTAATATGAACCCCTAATAATTATGGTTCGGTGGTTAAAATCTGCATCAACATTAAAACATAAAAATAGTGATAACACAAATGAAGGTGCAACATGTTCAAATAAAAAAAACGCTGACTCATCTATTAAAACGCAAAAATAGTAAATATTGTGAGGAATATATATCCTTTGGGTTTATATGCAAAGGTACTGAACATGAAAAAAAAGCCACAGGGTGTTCTCTGTTATGAAACATTATCCAATGAAAGTATGAAGCCAGCCAAACTTTGCCAGCATCTAGAAACAAAACATACAATGTGTTTGCTTCGTATGAAGTGTCCCTATTAATAGCAAAGACTGGAAAACCACTTTCAATAGCAGAGGAACTAATTCTACCTGCTGTTAAAGCAATTACATCTAGAAGACAAAGCAGCAAAAAATTATAATTTGATTTCATTATCAAACACTATTGTAAAGCGGCGAATTGAAGACATGTCTGATAATGTTAAAAACCAGCTAGTGAAAAAAAGTGTACAAAATTGAATATTATTATTTGCAATTATATGAAAGTACAGATGTTTCTAATAGTGCTGATTTGGTTGCATTAATACAATATAAATCCGATGTTAAAATTAGTGAAGATTTTTTATTCTGTCAGTCATTGTCAACACATACTACTGGTGAGGATATTTTTAATAGTTTGAATGATTTCATAATTGCAAATGAAATTGGGTGGTCAAAAGGTGTAAGAGTCAGTACTGATGGGGCTACTGCTATGTCAGGAAAGTACAAGGAACCCATTGCAAATATTCGAGCTATCATACCAAATGTCAAATAGGCTCATTATTGCATACATAAAAAACCATTGGCAACAAGAAAGATGCCAGGAAAACTAAAGACTACGCTGAATGAGGCAGTGAAATTGGTTAATTTTATTAAAGTTCATCCTTTAAAATTCAGGTATTGTTAATGTTCTTTGTGAAGAGTTTGTTTGTTTGTTTGTTATGGATTTCGCGCAAAGCTACACTAAGGCTATCTGCGCTAGCCGTCCCTAATTTAGCAGTGTAAGACTAGAGGGAAGGCAGCTAGCCATCACCACCCACCGCTAACTCTTGGGCTACTCTTTTACCCACGAATAGTGGGATTGACCGTCACGTTATAACGCCCAAGAGTTGGAGGTGGGTGGTGATGACTAGCTGCCTTCCCTCTAGTCTCACACTGCTAAATTAGGGACGGCTAGCGCAGATAGCCCTCGTGTAGCTTTACGCGAAATTCAAAACAAACAAACTTACACGCTTATTTGAGTTGCATGATGAAATAAGAATGTTTCTCCGTGATAAAACATTTCAAGGAAGCGAGTGTATCAATAATTTTTTGTGGCTAGCTATGGTGGCATATTTGTCTGATGTTTTACATATTTGAATGGCCAAAATTTGAGCATACAAGGAAGGACCGTAACTATTTTTAAAGTTGTAGATAAAGAGGAAACTATGATTATGAAATTAGACTTGTAGTCAGAATGTCTTCAAAAGGGTGAGTTTGAATCATTTCCAACACTCAAAGATTTTCTTACAGCGTGCGATGATGACCTCTCTCAAGAAATAAGAAACCTTATCATTCAACACTTGCAGAGTTTGAAGAACAGCTTTAGGGATTATTTTCTTCTAATGCAAATAACAAGTGGATTCGCTTAATGTAGATGTAGAAAGTGTAACATCTTTAACTGCAAGTGAAGAAAATAGCCTTGTTTAACTTTCATGTGACCCCTCGATGAGGTCAAATTTCATTCAGTACAACGTATCAAACTTTTGGTTGCATGTGAAAAATGGCCACCCTGAATTGTCACCCAAAGCACTGAAATATTTAATTAATGCCGTTCTCAACTATATATTTATTTGAGCAGGCTTTTTCCCAGTTGTTTTATATACAATCAAAAATACAGGAAACGCATGAACGTGGAACCTGATCTACGCTTAAAACTGTCTATAATTGAATCTGAACATAGTATCAACAAAGCAACATCAACCATCTCATTACACAAGAAATTTTTTAATACTGCTGTATACTCAGTTATATATGTCTTTTACTTGGTAGTGAAAAATGGGAAAACGAGTTAATTATTAGTTGATTAAAAACAGTTTGTTTGGTAGACAGAGCCTTTCAAAAACATGGGGTCCGTGGGGAAAAAATAATAATAAAAGGGGTGGGTGGTGAAAAGTTTGGAAACTACTTTACTAGGTATCCACATAAGTGGGCCTGTGCGCACAAATGGGTGCCCAATTACTATAGAAAAAAAAAACGCTCTGTTACATTTACGAATAAAATCATCGAAGTTTAGTGGCTATTAGACCCGTAGATCTATTAAAAGCCTTTGCTCCTTGTAAATCTGTAACAACATGTGTACCGGAAAACGTTTATCATTAGTGACGTCACGTTTTCAAGAAATATAACCGGAAGTGAGTAAGGCTCTTTCGTTTAGTGAAAAACATGTTAGAATGTGCAATAGCTGTTGTTTATTACGGATGCACAATATTATCTAATACTCAGGTACTCCGATTTTGTGACTGTAGCATTTTAGGACAAATCAGAAGTCCGGCTTTACCTGACTGACTCCAAAGAATGTCTTCGCACAAAGTAGTTGTAACTCGCAGGACAACGACCAACAAGCGGCCTTTGTCTTTCGCCCTTCACACTGATTACGTCAAGTCAACTCCAGGCATTTTAAAAGCAGTGGAGACGGTAAGTTAAAAGTAGTTAGATCTAATCAAGTAAACTCCCTAGATTCTTCTTTCAAAAAACTAAGTTATACTACTATAGGAGTAGAGCTGTTTGTTTTACACTTTTCCTGTAAAGCTATACAAGAGCTATGTTATCCCTAATTTTGAACTGATAAACTAGAGGGAAGGCAGCTAGTCAACAGCTCTCTCCACTAACTCTTGGGTTACTCCTGTCTGTCCGAATATTGGATTTGACCATTACTTTTATGAAGTACCAACAGCCCCAAAGTGCTAAGAGCGGTGTTACGACAATGGGGTGTGAACCATGAACCTTCGGATTCACAGCCAAGGCATGCTAACCTCTTTACTACGCTCAGCCCAATACCAGGGCATAAATTAAACGACACATACTCCTAAAAGCATTTTCTTATGCCTAATTTGTTTTAGTACGAATGTTATTTATATATTAACGTCAAGTTAATTTCCGTTAGCCTATTGTTTACTATATTATTGTTACGACAGCGGTAGTCACGTGACCTGGTAACACGTCATGGGTTCCTAGAAGGATCATGACTGTTCCCGGCAACTCTAGTCTTTTCTATGCACCCTCTATTTTAGTATATAAGCCGGCAAATAAAGTGATGGCATAAATAAATGCAGATAGACAGATATCGAGACACCTAATTGAGTCAAGTGAGCGGTAGTGACCGTAACTAAAGTGCGTGAATCGTTGTGAATTATAGCGTGTGTTCAAGTGAAAGTGACTGTGGACATTTCAGACGTAACATTATATTATGAATAATACAAAAGTAGAACTTTCACCAAGGCTTATAAAAGTATATATATATATATATATCAAACACTTTGTAATGTGAAAACAGTTAGGCATATCGATAAAGTACATAACAACTCTTAATCAATAAAGAACGTGATATGGTTAATGTTAAGATGCCAAAGTGTTACCATTCAGTCATCATGCCACAATATAATTTGTTTACACAAGTAATTCAAAAAATCATAAATATATTAAGAGCGCATTTTCAATTAGGAAAACCTACTTTCACTCCATCCATATAACCTCTACAGTGTTATTTAATTTTTTAGATAAAGCAAAGCATTTATTTGTTGTTTTAACGGTTGTATTATTTGGAATTGCTAACTCGACGCCGAAACAAATTTTTCAAGATGTTTGTTTGTTTGTAATTAAGCACAAAGCTACACAATGGGCTATCTGTGCTCTGCCACTGGGAGCTTCAAGATGTTAAGTTAGAAGGTGATCGATCAGAATTATTTCAAATTTAACTCCAATATTTTAAGTTAAGTGTGACATTTAATTCCTATATATACCAATTGTGTTGTCATTGGGACACCCAAACGATTATTAATTAACATAAATTATGAATATGAATTTATTATGTGTTTCCTTCCCCTCACACAAAAAAGTAAATCCACAATTACTGACTTTACATGTACTTACAAAAAGGTAAAATAAAAGTTATATTGAAACTCCAGAGGTTAATTACATAATTATTTCTTCAGCATAAATAACTTCTGATTAAAGCTAACTACCTACACAAAACTAAACTAAAAGTTAACGCAGTAAATTAATATAGTTAACTAGGAGCATGCAATGACATAAAAGAAAACATTTGTAATGATCAGACTGATTCATCATTTGGGTGTGCTTGCTGTTATTGATAGCCCCCCCCCAGTGGCACAGCGGTATGTTTGCGGACTTACAACGCTAGAATCCGGGTTTTGATACCCGTGATGGG
>NW_013667607.1:115393-116892 GCF_000517525.1 Limulus polyphemus
AAAACAGGTTCCGGATCTCAGCTTTGGAGAGATCCAGTAAAAGATAAGCACTGTCTGTTACTTTTTTTTTTTTTTACTGAACTACGTAAAGCAGTCTTGATTCAAGTACCGTTATTACTTTTATGGTTACGAAGGAAACAACCTTGAATTGTTTTCAAGTGTTTTAACTGTATACAAAATGTTTTCTGTTATATACTTTTCAGGTATTAGGAACTGTATCTTTTGGATTGCTCGCTCACTACTGCCAGCCTTCTAACCCTCTCGCTAGGAAATGGCTTGTTGCTGAACCGGAAGAAGTCTTCTTTTTCATGACTACTTTTGTCTGCGTCGTGATAACATTTCTTTTACTGTTGTCTTGCATCGTGTCTTTTCCGACTGCGTCTTTTATTCCGAAAACACTTTTTGTAAGTACAACACTTCGAGCTAAATAATTTATTTATATCACTGAGTTTGTCTTCTTCTTTTTTTTAAATCTAGTCAAGTCGTTGAAACTGAACAAATCTTCACGTGAAAGATCCAGTAATATTAGTCGCCTGTTTACTACTTATTGCTGCGTTATAATTTTTTGGTATGAATTTTGGTGTTTTAAACCTGAACGACACTTTATGCAACACCTAGTTTGAACTCCCAGATCAATGACTTCTAAAGTTGAGACATAATCATCCCTATTTGAAGGCTATTGTGGTAACTAATAAGCATCACCTGCCACCTATGTGACTATTTTTAACCGTATGGTAGCCATATTATAACACCCCCACAACTGAACGTATGAAACGTGTTAAGTGACATATCGAGGTTCTAGCCTTGAAATCCCAATCCGCATCCTGGCACCTATTCACCAAATAAAGCCTACCATAAATTACATATTCGATGTGCCTGTTATAACTGAATTGTTTTGAACATATAATTTCGGGATGTTTTGGTAAACAGCTACATTACTACTTATGTTACACGCGGGAAAGCAAATGTAGATAAACACACAAGATTAAACTATTTCCAAATGGATGTTACATCAATTTTATCTAAAGTTCGAAATTCACGTTCGTTATCCTACATCAGGCCTGTACATAGGATATTTGAAAAGGGGGGTTCTAATTTATGAGAGTTGGATATACAAGACTGATTAAGGTAAGGGTTATTACTTAGTTTATATAGTGATCTAATATTTAATGGTAATTTAGTTTTCATAGCAAGAGTGTTAAAAGTAATTATTTTAAAGGCGATAGTTATGACAACTTTCGTTACGTAACTCGATAAGAGTTGTACGTTGCGTGTGTAGTTCAATTGTTTTAATTTGACGTCACGTTATTCAAACCTTCTGTATTTTTCTCGTTCCCTTAAGTGAGTATTGTGACATCATAGTGTCTCCTAGTTTGTAGAAAGTTCCAGGCCTCAAGTGGACAATTGATGTATATATATATATATATAGGTGACCAAGCGAGCGCAAGTTAAGAAGAGTCCAGTAACAAAAAAAGTTAAAGTTAGTAGAAGTAGAAGTT
>NW_013667607.1:117611-118432 GCF_000517525.1 Limulus polyphemus
ATATTACTAATTTAAATCACTCTGTACAACAATAGTATATTGGCTATTTCAATCATTGGCTATCATATACGTACATGTATACACTACTGAAATGACATATCAGCATGATCTATTCTTCTGGGGTGCTTTTCCACAAGTAACTTACATGTAGTTTCAAGGATGATAGCAGTGTCATAATGATTACTTATTAAAACTAGAGCACTCAGTCTTTTTTTCGGTTTGTGTACACCTCAGGTAATTATTCAACCGGAGGAAAGCAGATGCCGAACGTTCACATGAACATGAACTTAGAAGCAGAGTTTCAGTAACATAAAGATATTTAACACACTGTAGAATGCATTTAAAGCAGACATTCATTATCTGGGGCCTTTCCTGGAGAGGTATAGAATCCTACAAAACCAGACATTAGCAATATGGTTTCGGAATTCCAATTACAAAGTGTCAACAGAAGCCATTGCATGCGACTATTTCAAGACAAAAAAATTAATGCTTCATCAGAAGAATGTAGACCAGAGGTGGCCAGTCTGCAGCAGGGAAGGAACCAGCATTTCGCAACGTACATTACCGAAGAGCCACATATGCACGGAATTTAAAATCATAATAATACTAATAAAGATGATAATAAGTCCAAGACGAAACTGAGGCTTCCAGAAAGCGCCAACTAAGTGGTTCCGGACAATACAAATGCTTTGATTATATAAAATAATATAAATATTGTTGCTTTTACCCAAAATGCTCTTATTTTATATATAACGGAACATCAATTAAATCTTTTAACTACATGTTTTCATATATTTTGTTATACTCCTTAAGTCAAAACG
>NW_013667607.1:118474-122626 GCF_000517525.1 Limulus polyphemus
AATAAAGATGATAATATTAATCAATTTGACAAAGTCCGAGACGAAACTGAGGCTTCCAGAAAGCGCCAACTAAGTGATTCCGGACAATACAAATGCTTTGATTATATAAAATAATATAAATATTGTTGCTTTTACCCAAAATGCTCTTATTTTATATATAACGGAACATCAGTTAAATCTTTAACTACATGTTTTCATATATTTTGCTATACTCCTTAAGTCAAAACGTTTTACCTTAAATTACAGGCTTAGTGAAATATGCTTTTTTAAGGAGCCGCATATCACCTTTTGAGGAGCTGCGGGTTGGCCACCTCTGGTGTAGAGTATGTAGAAAACGTTAAATACCACAAGCAGCTACGCTATAACTATATAAACATATTTTTTTACATCACAAAAATAGGGGGTTCGGCCAAACCCCCCTCCCCTGCGTATGCGTGTTCACACATTAAGAAAAAGACTGAATTTCACAGTTATATTGAAATGGGTTTCCCTTTTCCGAGTTATTGAATAACCAATGCAGTTTCTTTGTACTAGCTTTGCTCTAATTAATTCTATTTAACCGTGCTAGCTATTGCTCTGATTAATATAAGGTAACTGAACCTCAATAATTAACATATGTTAATTATTCTTATATTCAACACGTACTAGAATTTACTCTCATTAACATATGCTAATATGTAAGCTATAATGAACATTTGTTAACTATTCGTATATCCCACACAGGCTAGCTTTCATTCTGAGTAACGTATGCTAATTGATTTCCTGATCTAAATAAACATTCATATAATTTAACGCAAATTGTTTCTTACTTTCATGGCTCTTTAGAATGAAACTGTCGTGGGATATTATGTTTAACTTAGGTGTTTTCTGTTCTTTAGAAAGAGCCTGTAAAAAAATAATGGTGTATTACATACAAATCGAAAACGACACCGCATGAAGATCTTATATATATTATTGACAAAAATATGGTTACTTTCTTAGGTTATGCTTAGGGTATAAAAGATGAACTTTACTTTGATGTCACTTCAGTAGTTGGTATTAAAAATCTAAAAATCATTAAAAATAAATATAAAACTTGGTTTTAATTGTTCATTGTTTCGTTGAGAAGTGTTTCGTTATTGTTTATTTATCTTTATTTATTCTCATATTTCTATAACTGTTTATGACGTAAAAGTGACGTATTACGTATAAGAAAATGTATTCTAAAATAATATATAGTACTTCCTATATGAGGGAAGATACTCAGAATATCAAACAGAACTGATCAATATTTGTTTTATTTATTCTAAAAATGTGCTAACAGTGTTAATTCGTCAACTTACAAGAATGTAGAATTTTACTTCTTGACACTTAACACAACTATTGTTCAACTTATGAAACAAATATGAGGTGTAATGTGGATTTATGGAACTGAATCATTGTTCGAATTTTCAGGAACTTCTCTACCATTGCTTGGCCTTTATTTTCTACCTGTGTGGTAGCCTGAGTGTACTGATACTGGTTGCAGGTCACAATGAAACTGCTTACTGGAGTAGCAATTACGGATTCGAGGGAAAAATAACTGCAGCGGTAAGCCTTTATATATATAACAAAATAAGTACCTTCAATACTATTATTTACATTAATTGTTAATAGGCGATTAAAATCAGCACTATAAAAAAAATAATGAACTGAATATAAAATAAGCATTAAGAATTTTTTTTTTGCAAAATCCATTGTTAACCCCAGTTCTCACCTTAAAGTCATAACGGATAATCCCTGTGGTAGTAGTTCCCAAATGTTTTGGGGATATCTCATCTACCAGACAAAACCCAAACGCTGATGTTAAGCTAGGTAGCAATCATGAAAAATCAATTAAGGATATGGAGATGAGTGCTTACACCCACAACATCTCAATATCTACTGCCTTTCACTGTCTGCAGTCAGTTACCCTTAAAAGTTCTTATAATTCATAAAGTAGAAATGAAATGAAACCTAATATTTCTACTATATGCCACTCCCAACCTCTGCCCTTACAAAATAAATGAAATAATAAATTATCTTAAATAGAACTACAAGCCCCACCTTATTATTTCTTATGTAATTCATATTCCCAACCTCCTCCCGTTCTCTTGAAAATTTATTCAAGTATAACACGGGAAAGCCGAGACAAGCCCAACTACTTGAAGTTAATCTTTCCGTCCGGGTATACTGAATAAAATTATAATTTTAATTTTAGCTACTTAAAAGTAGCTAACGACCTCTAGAGACAAAAAAAATGTATTTTCCTTATCGAAATTTTATTTTTTTAATATTTTCGTATTTGGTATAAAACAGTGCAAAAAATTTTCTTAATTGCCAGTATTTGTAACTATTATTTTGTAGTTTATTTACGAATAATATAACATTATCCATAAAAGCCTTATCACTATTACCACACACAATATATATATACGTCAACTACACTTTTGTTTTCTAAATTCCGATCGAATTGAATTGCACATTGTAAAGTATCTTTGAAAAATATTGTTAAGTGTCATATTCCACTTGCTAAGGCATTCTGCATCCTAAAATATCATCAGAACTCTCGGGTGTTACTACCGAAACTGTTGTGACGACAAGATGGATTAAGTACAACAGTTCTTATTCAATCAACTACTTTAGTAGCACAAAAAAGTAACACGTTTTAGATTAACATATCAGTTTACTTTATTAATAAAAAAGATAAGACAATAACGCGGCCCTGAAAGGGGCTTCACCTGTAATGAATATTGTTTGGTCATTTGGAATGTTGTTGAATCCAGTTTGTGTCAAGTTTCTGTAAAATATTGTTATATATATCTTATTAATTCTTAATCTTAGTTTAGATTTAATTTTGGTTTAGTTATTGTTATGCTGAAAACTTTTAACTTTCCTAAGTTTCCAGTGTTGTGCAATGTATAAGATCGTGTACTTATTCTGTTCAAATGAGTGGCGTGTGTTGTAAGAGTGTTTCACTATGGCAGATTTTTCTGAGTATAAGATCCTTATTTCATCAGCATGCTCTTTTAGCACCTGATTGCTTGTTCTTCCTGTTTCTCCAGTGTAACTTGCATTGAAACAGGAGACATTGTAACTTACATGTTTTAGTTTCTTGGAATTCCTAGATTTTTGTTGTTGTTGTTGTCAGGATATTTTCTAAGACTTCTGCCGGATTTGAAACAAACTCTAATTTTAAATTTAATACAAATTTACTTGAATTTGTAGCTTAGATGGGATACAAATGGTAAAAAAGATGGTGGTTACAGATTCTTCAAGGGAGTCTGTGATAAGGTCTTAGGGACTGTCTGATGATTGACTGCTTTGAGTTACTATTACTTTGAAAAGTCGTAGATGAGACAGGTTGATTGCTTTATACATTGAACATCGCATAATTTCTGTATTCCGTTTGGAAATTTTTAATAAATCTACGTTTAACTGCGTGTGGGTGAATGGGTCTGCAATGTATATATACTGAAAGGCATGTATTGATTTCTTATAAACTTCCGTGGAAAGATTGTGATCGTAACGATGTATTATGAGGTCTAAAAATTGCAGTTGATGGTATTTTGTTTTTCATTTTTCTGTATGTCTCTATTATTAGGAACTATATTAACAAAAAATGTCGTTAAATCACACGCTATTCCGTGCATTTATAGTTTAGTAAATGTACCTAAAAGCTGAAGGCGTCAGAAGCTCGTTGGAAGTTCTAGAGTAGATTTGGCAATTTAACTCTCTCTCTCTCTCTATATATATATATATATATATTAATTGTATTTAGATAACAAACTATTCAATAAAAATAGTAAATTCATTATGTGACCGAAAGCTGATGTACTAAATCTGGATCTGCTAGTTCTTATTTTCACCATCTCCTCCCTGTAAGTATTATTGATTAGAAACCATTCAATAAAAATGTAAAATACCACATGACTGAAAAATGACATTTCTAGCGGACTTGCTGGTTCTTTTTTTTCACCAACTCCTCCCTATAAGTGTCATTAGATAGCAAACCATTCAGTAAAAAAATTTAAATACCACATGACTGAAAAATTACATTTCTAGCGGATCTGCTGGTTCTTTTTTTCACCAACTCCTCCCTGTAAGTATCATTGATTAGAAACCATTCAATAAAAATTTAAAATACCACATGAC
>NW_013667607.1:123531-126743 GCF_000517525.1 Limulus polyphemus
CCTCCCTATAAGTGTCATTAGATAGCAAACCATTCAGTAACAAATTAAAATACCACATGACTGAAAAATGACATTTCTAGCGGACCTGCTGGTTCTTTTTTTCACCAACTCCTCCCTATAAGTGTCATTAGATAGCAAACCATTCAGTAACAAATTAAAATACCACATGACTGAAAAATGACATTTCTACTAGATCTGGCGATCCGCGTTTTCACTTTCTTATAATTGTTATTGTGACCTATTTTCTTTAAATATTTTGTTCTTTTTTTTCTTTAAAAGTTGTTTTTTCAATTTATTATGTCTGTACACTTATTGTGGTTATTCCAGAGTTATATTTTTTGTTTTTCTTATTCTGAAATAGTTTATTACATATTTTCGATAATAGAAAAATTTAATGTAATATTATGATGATACTGGTGGAAGTGGAAAAGATTATGAAAAAACCTTTAAACAGAAGGTTGCAAATTTGATATAAAGATTGTTGAAGTTATAGTTGTTTCCTTTCGTCCTATAGGCTTTGTTCATGTAGCTACCACACTAGTTTAGTTTAGTTGATATTGATGAAATAACAAGCTTTTAAAAAAGTAGCAATCAAATATATTTTAAATATTTTTATTGCAAATATCATGACTTTAAAAATCTTTCAATTAGTAGTGGCCCTGACAAATGTCTTGTCCTTATTTTATAGGTGATCGGACTGGTGAATACCGCACTGTATTTCTTTAGTGCTTTCTTTTCATTTCGATCCTTCAATAGAAACTGAAAAATCGTTCCTCTAAAAACTTTACAGAAAAATTGACGAACAAAGACCAAAATAAGAGTGTATCATTTCAAAAGGGACGTCCATTCACATATTTCAAGTTTAGAAGCTAAGAGGATAAAACTCAACAATGCTCTTTTGTAGAAGAACATGTCATGTTTTCAACATTGATCTACTTTCAAATCTTTGTTGAAAGAAACGTCATTTCAACAATGCTGTTTTGTAAAAGAACATGCCATCTTTTCAACATTGATTTCCTTCAACTTTATTTTGTAAAGAAACGTCCTTTCATCATTGCACTACTTCAGCAATGCTCTTTTGTAGAATAACATGTCATGTTTTCAACACTGATCTACTTTCAAATTTTTGTTTTAAAGAAACGTCATTTCAACAATGCTGTTTTGTAGGAGAACATGCCATCTTTTCAACATTGACTTCCTTCAACTTTATTTTGTAAAGAAACGTCATTTCATCATTACTCTACTTCAACAATGCTCTTTTGTAGAAGAACGTGCTACTTTTCAACAGTGCTCTATTGTAGAAGAATGATCCGTTTTTTTTTCAATATTTATTCTACAAGGTTGAATAAAGTCTCCATATTAAAACTTTGCTACATAAATCCAGCCTGATGAACTACTAACTGTGAAACTCTTGTTTTAAAAGTGATAAGCACAACATTTTAGACCTTAGCAATAGCATCGATTAATCCACCATTTTCACTTATAAACGTTTTGACCCTCAAAATGTTATATTATTGCAATAAAACAGCGCTCTGCCAGTGAATTATGATAAGAAAACATGAATCATGTTTCGTTTATTTATTCGCTATTTTTTGAACAAATTACAATAATTACATTGTAAAAATATATATTTATATATATATATAATAATTTGAGTAATTAATATCCAAATCTTTAATGATTAAAGTTTTCTGAATCAAATCATAGTGACATGGTTTCTTCCTTTTATTAATGATTCTAAAAAAAAATAAGAATCAGAAAGTTTTGGAAATATTTTAAGTTCTAAATAGATTAACACTTAAGTGTGGGAAATTTCGATCAATAAAATTGTATATTTTCATTTTCGTCGAAATTAAATTGGCAGTTACTACCATTCTTATTTACCATCATTCTATATTCGCCACGCATTTAGTTCTGATATTTTCTAAACGATTTTATTTTTCATATAATTCAATAATCTAATAATTGTCAGTTAACATCTATAAAGATACTGTTGCCTTACCTTTCGAAAAAATATATATTAGTGGCTCCTCAGACCTAAATATTTTATGGCAATGGCCATAACCGCGTTTATAAATATATCGCACCTGTCGCTAAATGCATTCAGCAATATAGCTATAATTTGTAATATAAATTGGCTCTGTGCGAGTGGATTGTAACCTTGCATTAACCGTAGTCTTAGTTCAAGTCTGCTCTGTGTGAGTAGATTGTAACGTTGCATTGACTGTAGTCTTAGTACGAATTCGCTTTGTGTGAATGGGTTGTAATGTTGAGTTAAACTGTAAACTTAGTACATATTGGTTCTGTGTTAGTAGATTGTAACGTTGCGTTAACTGAAGTTTTAATATAGATTGGCTATATATGTGAGTGTAACATTGAGTTGAATGGAGTCTTAGCACAGGTAAGTTCTATATGAATGAATTGTAACGTTGGAATTTACTCTCTGAATTTCCGCGGTGAATAGAATAAAATAACAAAAGCATGATTTTAAGAGTTAGTTTAGTTATTTGATTTAATTCTGGAATGAGAGCATTTTGTTGAAAATTCATTGTATGTGATGATGTCTACATATTAATGCGCGGTTTTTTTTGTTGTTGTTTTTTTCATGTTGTTATTCACAAGTTAAACAATTAAACAATCAGTAGTATAAATGCCTCCTGTTTATCCACATAAGATTAACGGTAACTTTAAGGTGTGTTTTTGAAACAATCTTTAAGGCGTTTCAATCATGTTTAGAAAAAAAGATTGAAGGAAAACTTCATTTCAATATGGCTAAGAACGTTATGATCCTTACATAGTTTATTTAGATTTTTTTTTCATAATTTTGTATTACCTTTTGCCATTGGAAGTTTAAAAAAATATGTATACATATACACACAAAGTAAGGTGACCTTGATTTAGTGTATTTTCATAATATTTTCCCTTTCATTTAAGAAATTAAGGTCGTTCATGTTAGTCTCTTCAAAATCTTTCTAAAAACGACTGATAAGAAAAAAATCGTGTTATCTTTATAGTTTTTTCCACATAAGCAAACCAATGAAAAAGTCTAACATCAGTTTAACACATGCCCGGCATGGCCAGGTGGTTAGGACGCTCGACTCGCAATCTGCGGGTCGCAGTTTCGCATCCCCATCCCACCAAACATGCTCGCCCTTTCAGCCGTGGGGGCGTTATAATGTGACGGTCAATCCCACTATTCGTTAGCAAAAGAG
>NW_013667607.1:127690-139985 GCF_000517525.1 Limulus polyphemus
AAAAATCCCTGTTGAATCAGGGGTATATCAGTGGGCTTATAGCGCTAAAAATCGGGTTTTGTTACCTGCAGTGGGCAGAGCACAGACAGTCCATTGTGTAGCTTTGAGCTTAACAACAAATAAACAAGCTAATTACTATTAAAAATTACAATGTACAACTATTGTTTAAAAGTTTGATAGGATAAATACGTCATCACTCTCGCTCATAACTCAACCATCATGCAGTTTTGTTTTCACCTGAAAAAACAAGTTACGCAAAAACGAATATCGTTTATATTACAAACCTAATGCCTTCAAAAATGTTTAGTTTAAATCTTCTGAAAAAAAGAACATTACAACATATTAATACAAACATCAGTGTTTTTTAGAAATCATAAGTAAATACGTATGTCAATATTATTTTGGTTTTCCAAAATTTCTTACAACGGAAGCAGAGGTTCCTAGCGAGTACAAAGAAAACAAGAGCAATCTGAGAGATTGCATAACCTCTCCCCGCCGCTCCGTTTCGCTATTGCATGCGTTTATATTGGAAAACGTCGAATTTCACCTTCGAAAATTCAGAAAATCCTTCTCAGATCCAGAATGCTCAACGATCCGGATCATTGTTTAGTGTGATGAGGAGTCTCAACCGTAATGTGCCCAAATCAAATCACATTTTACAGAGTTATTAATTCGAAACTGCCCTATCTCCCCATTATAAAAAAAAATGCTTCAAAGTGATCCAGATTTGGATCGGTAACAAATTTGAGGAGGACTGTCCCATTTGACTTCCCATCTTGTGTAGAATGTACATCGGTCTATTAGTTTTCGAGATATGCGCGCGGAAACACAGACAGACACGGCCCGATTGCAATACCCTCGCCCCACCCCCTCCGGGAGAGAGGGTAACTATCACTCAGGGTTTGTAATTCTAACTACTACATATTTTCAGTACATTAAGGAGCGCTGAAACAAATACTGCAATATTATCAAAGAACGAGCTGGTGTAAAGCTTTATTTTGTTTGTTTTGAATTTCGCGCAAAGCTACACAAGGGCTATCTGTGCTAACCGTCCTAGTTGTGAAGTGATACACTAAACTGGAAAGCTTTTGTCTTGGTTTCTCTGGAATTTCGCGCAAAACTACACGAGGCCTATTTGCGTTAGCCGTCTGTAATTTAGCAGTAATAGACTAGAGGAAAGGCAGCTAATCAACACCACCCACCGTCAACTCTTGGGCTACTTTTTTACCAACGAATAGTGGGATTGACCGTCACATTATGTAGTCCCCACGATTGAAAGGGCGAGCATTTTTGGTATGATGAGGATTCGAACTCGCGACCCGAAGATTACTAGTCAAGCGCCTTAACCACCGGGCTTAGAGGGAAGGCAAGCTAGTCAACACCATCCACCGCCAACTCTTGGGTTACTCTTTATTAACGAATGATAGTATTGACCGTCATATTATAACGTCCCAACCACTGAAAGGGGCGAGCATGTTCGGGGACGAGATTCGAACCCGCGACAGTTAGATTGCGAGTCAAGTGCCCTAGCTACCAGGCCATGTCACACGTATCTTATCAATAATTCCAATGTTTGTTTCGAAAATTCGCTCAAAATTGTCTCTAATTTTCAAATGATACACCAGAGAGAATGCAGCTAGTCAACAACACCCACCTCTAACTCTTGGACTACCCTAATAGAATAATGGGATTTGACCATCACACTTGTAAAATGCTCACAACTCCAAACTGTATAGCGCGTTTTAATAGCAACCGAACGAGAACCATACATCCTCGGATTCACAGTCTGGCACGTTAAACACCAGTCAAACAATTTAAATAATTGAAACGTTTGACTTCAATCATCTACCAGTCATTCTAGATGCTAATAAAATTAAAACTAAAGAAAAGTTTAGTATTTTACTAGTTCCAGTAAACCACACTTTGTATTAATAATGGATATTAGAATATAAATATTTTTGTTCATTATGATAAAAACATTTAATGAGAAATTTCATGCATTTTCAGATTACTTCAAATACAGTTTTTTGGGGGGCGAGGGGACCGTGATAGAATCTGAATTCCTGAGCTGGTGAACGGGGTGTTCAGATCCGTGCAATACCACACAGTATTCCCACTCACACACTGGGTGCGTTATCGAAATGGTCATAGACGTGGTGAGCGGAGTTCAAGTAGCTGGAATCAGCTACGTAGCTAGGATTGTTTCTCTTGCACCATGACTGAAAGCAGATGCGTGGCTGCCAGAACATCTGGAGTCGTTGGTTGATGATTTTGCAAACAGTCTAGACTCAACACAGTGAAAAGAGCTCAGAAAACTGCTGTATAAGTAAGCCAATGTGTTTGTGAGGCCAGGTAGCCATTTGGGTTGGACAATAGTAACTTGACACCAAATAGATACAGGGTAGAAGTGGCTGATAAATCAACCACTGCACGTTTTTCCTTCACCAATATACAGTGGAGGTTGAAGGATGGAATCATACAAATTTCATAATGTGCTTGATCATAACAAATTGTGATTGTTAGAAAGAAGGAGCCACCTTCTTAATAAGGTTTTCTGTTGGTTTTAGGATGATGAATATGGTGGCCTGCAAAGATACTTTCCACTTCTATGGATAGATGTATTTCTAGATGCTGTGGAAAGCATCAATGGGTTTAGCACTTTAGACTTTGAAACCTGGCGAGTCAAGCTGGAAGACAAAAACAGACCAAAAGATACTGTCAGCACTCAAGATGGTCTGTATAAATTCTGCATCATGCCATTTGGTCTATGTAACATACCCGCCACTTCTGAGCAGCTAAGTGAGCTTAAACTACTCTGGCTGCATTGGAAATGATGCCTGATCTATGCTGATGTTATTATGGTGTTAAGCTACATATTTCAATTCGCCACTGAAACTTCAATAAATAAGAGAGAAGGGATTGGAAATGGAACTGCGTAAGTACGTACTTCTGCATATACAGATATAATTCCTTGGTAACATTGTGAGGAAGGGGGAATTATTGACAGACCCTACAAAAGATTGCAGTAGCCAGATATTAGTCCCAGCCCTTGAGAAAATGAGAGGTCTGAAGTTTCCTAGGTTTTGAATATTACCGATGATTCGTGGAAAGTTCTCTAAGATTACTGCACTGTTGTTTGCACTGCTAAAGCTAATACACACTTTAGGTTAATTTAGGATTGTGACTGTATATTTCAGTCACTAAAGCATAGCTTAGTAGAAGCTTCAGTGATAGCATATCTAAGATAAACTTGTCCATTGCTGCTGGATACTGGTGTCATCAATAGTGGAACTGGAGCAGTATTGTTGCAGGTGTAGAACAGAATAGAATGTGTGACTGCATACCCTAGTGATACACTGATGACTCCTGCATACAAATACCACATGACAAAGAAAAACTGCTTGCAATATTTATCAAATGTTACTGGCACAACCTATGTGGTAAGAAGCTCATAATTCGTGTAGACCATGCATCACTGAAATGTTTTATAAGTTGTAGAAATCCAGAAGGGGTGATTGCACATTAGATCACAATATTGGATGAGTACAATTTTGTTGTAGATCGCAAGTAACGAAAACTTGTCCATTTGTTGAATGTCCCGATTCTGAACTGTATGTAAGGATAAAAGCCATTGCAGTAACAGTGGCAGAAAACTATAAAGGATGTGATAATTCCACTGGTGGATGAGTACCATGAATAACTTTCTAACGAGCTATAGGAATAGCAACTGAAAGACACAGATCTAGCTTGGACAACACTTGACATGAATTGACCTGAAGTACAACTGCTACAAATAGAGGCTTGTAGCACAGGAACGTTTGTTGTACCATTTTAATAATCTACCAAAACATGTTCCCAATCTGTGCTGCAGCATTTCGTACTCAAAGCCCTCAAGCAGGAGATACTTCAGGCTTTGCATGATGCAAGGATGTTATTAGTATGCGCATGTGCTAAAGTGAAAAATTTATTTTTTAGTTGCATTTGTGTCGAGACGTTGAGTGATGGTACAAACACTTTATTGGGTGTGCTGACCAGAGTTAAAAACGAGAATAACATAAAGTATACTCTGGCAGAAGAGTTTTGGTTGTAGATTGCATAAAATATTCCAGACATAGCCAGACCTCTCCCACAAACAACACAAAGTAATCACTAAGAACTGGTCGTTATCAATTACTTCACCAAATGGTTTGAAGCTTAGCACAATTTATCTCAGATGTGGTGGATAAACGATGGACAGCGTGACTTAGAGCACCTCAGAAATCTGCATAGACTAAGAGGCTAATTTTAATGGCCAATTATTTTATGAGTTGTACAAAGTGTTGGGTGTGGTGAAGATGCACACTTCCCCATGTCAACCTTCGTCTGATGGTTTAGTAGAATGTTTGTTAATCTCAACCGATATAAAGGGGCCAAACATTTACCACGGCTTATCATACAACAGAACAGAAAATGACTGGTTGTTTCCTGAACATATTCATGTTTGCCTGAGATACACAGTTTCCTCTGGCCATGAAGCATGGTCTGTCCCCTAGCGCAAACATGCCATAGTGTGCACAAAAATATGTGTAGTGGTTGAGGTTTGCATTAGTTAAAGTGCATGCATTTGCTAGATATGACTGCCATGCAACAGAACAGATGCATGATAAAGCAGTGAAGGAACAGAAGTCTGAGCATGGAGATTGGATATGGTTTTAATATGAGCCTATAGTTCGAAAGTAACTCTCCTGTGGCTGTACTAATCCTTATCTCATTCTCTGACAGTTAAGTCCATCATACTACAAGCTACAATGTTCATGTGGTGTATGACATGTGTAAACTTGTTGAACATATTGATAAGCTGAAGCTATACATTAATGATGAATATCTTAAGAGCTGGTTAGATAATGAATCAGAAGTTGTGGCTGATAAGACGGACAATAGCGAGGGTGTTGTCTTGTTTAGTCTAGACTATGATGATGATGAGGATAATGGAAGTAATCATTAGCCAGAAGAGGAAATGTCATTGAAGGAGCTGCGTGACAGCTGTCATGATAGCTGAGACACCAAAGGGGACGCTCTAATTGTTATGGCTGGTATTAACTGACAAACCAGCAGTTAAGATGGTGGGTTATTTGGAAAATTAACTACTGAAAGAAAGTGGTGTTCCTTACTTTCTGAGCTATCGAGTCGTATCTTACGATACAATGTATGCACGTATTATGTAATAATATCCATTTGAATATTACTTGACTAGAGATTTTCCTAGAAGTTAAGATACAAAGCTGAAAGGGAGCTGCAACACTTGCTTTTCAAGCTATTGAGTAATTTTGTATAGGGGTATGTTTGCATTACATATTGTAAACAAATACAATATCTAGCTGAGTAACAGCAGCATTTCTGCATGGCATACCACGTTATACTCATAGATACATAGCTAAGTTAACTGAGGCTCTTAGAAATAATGCCTAGATTATTTTCAATTGGCAAGGCTGAAGACTCAAATAACCGTTTCATCCTTGCTTTTTGAGCACACAAGTGGAATTTTGTGATGAACATTGCAGGATGTTTATGTAAAATATCATCTAGTATGTATGTAAGTGTGAAATTTAAGTAGCTTTTACACAGAACCATGTGATTTCCACTACTGTAAGGGAGTTGTGTTTTTAGTAAGTGTGTATATAAGTGTGAAATTTAAGTAGCCTTTACACAAAGCACATGATTTCCACTACTGTTAGAGAGTTGTGTTTTTAGTGAGTGTGTATATAAGTGTGAAATTTAAGTAGCTTTTACACAGAAACATGTGATTTCCACTACTGTAAGGGAGTTGTGTTTTTAGTAAGTGTGTATATAAGTGTGAAATTTAAATAGCCTTTACACAAAAGCACATGATTTCCACTACTGTTAGGGAGTTGTGTTTTTAATAAACACAGAATATGAATCAGATTGTAATAGATCTTAATGAAAAATTCCTTGTTTCACCAGATTTTGTCTGTACTCATTTGTTGTGGTCCTGACTATAGTGGGTTGATCAATCCACAGATGATGTTACAATATTATGATAGTACAGTGACTGAAGTTTGTGGCTGTTTAAGGCAATAAATGTAACCAATTGTTTTATGTTGTATTTAGTCTGCGTCAGTTTGAGTGGGTATTGGCGTGTGCTAAAGTGGACACCACGAATTGACTGAAGGAATATTTGCTTAATTCTGCCTGTGATTATTCTTTGGATGCTGAAAGAGAAAGATGAATTTATTGGATCATGGATGGCGCTATGGTATCAAAAGCGCAGCTATTGAGATATAGTCCAGAAAAGTGATACTAGATATTACTATAGTTACTGTACATTAGTCTTGAGGCAGCTTGTTGAGCACTATAAGCATATACAATACAGGTTGATCAGTCGTTTTCAATCTCGAATTTTTCTATATTAGGTCAATTTCTTGTTCCTTCAGGCTATCTGATTCATTAAGCAGACATTTTAGTTTTAGTTTTTTGCCTGATATACCCTACCTCTCTTTATAATGAAATACTATACCCTGACCCCGCAGTGGCACAGCGGTATTTCTGCGGAATTACTATCCTAGAATCCGGGTTTCGATACCCATGGTGGGTAGAGCACAGATAGCCCATTGTGTAGCTTTGTGCTTAATTACAAACAAACAAACTATACCGTGAAGTACCCAAGACTTCAATATAGTCCTGACAGCTACCAACATGGATGAAGATCTGCTTTTAGCCAAGAAGACCAACAACTGAGTGATCTTGAAGGTCGCTAATGAGCTAATATTGGGGACACAAGAGTTGTTAGTGTGTGATATTTTCAGGTAAAACTGAATTCCCAACAAAGATCAGACAGACAAACACACAAATAACAGCAAATTCGACCAAGAAATAAAGGAAAAGCTCTGTAGTTGATAACTTGATTGAATTTTAAGTTGTGTGAAAAATAAACAGAGTGGACACATTTAATTGACAATGAAAACAACATTTATTCAGACACAACATAAAAAACAGTATGTGTAGCTACATAGACAAAAGATCGCCTCTACTGGATCAGTGAATAGCTTTCCACCTTTCCATATCTCAAGTTGAATCTCTGCTGAACTAGTTACAATGAAAGCCAAGTAGAAGTTAACAAAGAAAGTGTGTCTGGATTCCTAGCATCAGCTTGTTTTTTTTTTTTTTATTTTGTCCAGTGGTTGGCATCGCCTCGTGACATCTACTCCCTGACATTATAAATCAGCTATTAGTTTTAGTTGACGCCATAGTTCGGCCAACAAAGGATATTCCAATTTTAACTAGTTCAACCCAGGCTCAACATACTGCACTGAAATATCTTTACGGGTAGAGGACTTAATCAAATAAAAGAAAAAATACCTGAAGTGACTAGGACAGCTAGTGCAGAAACTAAATAATCAATAATTTGGGATAATTTTATCTTGCTATAGAATATAGGGAACCTGCTATGCCTGCATGCCACAAATAATCCAAATGACCATCAGTTCATCATCAGAGACACTTCCAGCTCAGAAGATTCCTCTATCCACTATCCTGGAACTGTGCCCGCTGACCATTCACCCCATGAGGCTAACTTTGTTATTAACATTTTCCTACGTGATTGAATAAAGTTCTTTAAACATTTGTTTAACAACAAGTAAAAGCTTGGAATGGTCTGTTCTTTCATTGGGGTGTGTCTGTGAGCCAGATTAGTTTCAGAGAATTCCACTCCTCATCAGTGACCCTGGACACTACCACCAATGAAATATCAAACTAAACCAAGCCTCTATAGTAGTGAGGTATCGAAAATCGAAATGTTGTATTTAAGTGTTTTACACTCACAAAAAAGAAACCTATCATTCTACAGGTATTTTAAGAACTTGTAGCATTTCGCCACAATTTAATTCTTCGATTTTCCTATGTGTTTATATGTACATATTTCAACTCCTACTAAAGGGTTTCTTTTATTAGCTTTATATTACGATTTTGTTGATGATGAAAAGTTATATTGTATTTGAATATCATTATTGTAACTTTTTTTTTCGATATGTCATCATGCTGCGTAAGTATTTTGTCAGGAAAAGAAATAACTGTATTACCAGATTATGGCGGATTGATGTTCATTAGTTTTTACTTGAATTTTTAACTTTAATGTTAGGGATGGCTGAAATCGCCTGAACACTGTAGAAGGTAGAGTGTGGTACCTAAAGGTACCATATTTTCTCTCCTATTTTATTTTATAAATGTAAACTTTCTAGTTTACCAAAATTTTAAAAAGATTTGAGATATATGTACTTTAGAGCACTTGTACCCTTTCACATATAGCAAATCTGTCTTGTCCAGTACTGAGTTTATTTTGTTTGCTTCTCAAATGTGGTCAAGGCATATTTTTAGACCTTTGTCATGACAACATTGATGTAGTATTTTTTTTCGGATCTAATACCTGCATTTTCTAGTAACATTACATTTTTTAAACTTAGAAATACCTGAAGATTAAGCTCTCCCTATGTTCACTTCAGATAAACCGAGATGTTGATAGCTGTCAGGATGTAAATATATAAGTGGGCTGGGATTCTTTTACAGTAGGTGTTGGCAATAAACGGACAGCACACAATCCACCTGTTTGAAAATGATATATTCAAAACAAGTCAAATGTATGTACAAAATTTTTTACACTATAGAATATCACAGTTGTATCTAAAACTCTAAATAGTTCTATTTTATTGTCAAAAGTCCACACAGTCTGTTTCAATTACTTTAGAATCCAATTGACAAGACGAATTATTTTTCTCTATTCTGTTTCTTACTATACAATCTGCGATAAATTCACTTATGTTACCCGTGGGTTACCACAGTTGTATCCAGAACTTTAAATAATTGTCTCCTTTTCGTCAAAGTCCACACAGACGAGTGCAGTTTCTTTAGAATACCCTTTGACAAGACAAATTATTCTCGTTATCTCTGTTGAACTGTGAAACTCACTTTAAAATATCGCCCGTTATGGCTAATCACTCACACGCCCGCTAACTTCACGTTTTCTAACAGTTTTTTTTTGAATGAATTTCACTTTATTTTTCTATCTTCACTTTCACTAACGTAATATTTCCTGACTAAACTTGTAACTTCTTTATAAATCACTCGCCATGGCTAAACTGCCAATCACTCAGTCTAGATCTGTCTAATTATCTCTCACTTGTCTTGAAATTTTTCTACTTAACTTGCGCTCGCTAGTCACCTATATATATACTTTCAAATTCGATGACGAGGAACCCACTTTGAGACTAATAATGGTTGGAGACGGCTTAAATGGGTAATGAAGAAAAACTTTAATATAAGTTTAACATAACAGCAAATGTACAACGAAGCCGTCTCCAACCATTATTATATACATATCTTGTTCACCGAGGCTTCGAACTTTCTATAATCTACGCGACACTATAATGGAACAATACTCACTTATGGTAACGAGAAAAATACCGAATATTCGAGTAACGTGACGTCAACGATATTACTAAAGCCTAGTACAACAATCTAATTGCATACACAACGTACGGCTGGTACAGAGTTACGCAACGAAACTTGTCGTAGCTAACACTTATAAAAAAATCATTAAATATTAAGTCACAAAATAAACTAAATAATAACGCTTACACTAAACAGTCTTGAACATCCAACAGTAACACCTAATCTCTCAGTATAGAGGATATATACTGATCATCTTCAGATTATCTCAGGAGAATCTCTAGAAGCGCCATGTGATGTTTCGTGCACTTCTCTATGTTTGATTCATTACTGTAATTATAAATAAAGATTGATTTTACTATTTTCAATACTGTGTTAAGCTTTGTTCTGCATCTCAGTCAAGGCAAATTTTAAGTTTTAACTTCGTAAATTTTATCCTGTTCGAATCTCTACTTATTTGCAGTGCTACTCTTACCTATAGATATCAGTGAACCTGAGAATATGAGGAATGTTTAGTTTATTTTCAGTTGTTTTAGTCTAATTAAAAATATTTGTGTATTTGTTTTTATCAATCATGAATGACTACTCGAAGTTTTAGATTTCTAAAATGAAACTTAATAGAAATACAAATGTATAAACATATATGAAGATTCCAAAGACGTTTATAAGTAGTAACCCTTTTTATTGTTTAACTCTTACATTTCCACTTGTGATGTTAAAATCCATAATTAACTGTATGTGCCTTGTAAGATAATTCCCCCAGGTGGCTCTGCGGTAACCTTGAGGCTTGTGATTCTAAAATTCGGGGCTCGATTCCTGTGGTAGAAATAACACAGATAGCTTATTGTGCAACTTTGTGCACAACAATGTATAACGTTTTATATAAATTCATTGCAATTGTTTTAATATAATCCTAAAATAGTAGTTACGTAAAAAACGAAGTATAAACACAGTAGACGTTTAGTGTCTTTTATCGTTTTCATGGCTTTAATTCTTTATTTCATTTCTTTGATAACATTTTACACCTTAAATAAAACATACCAAATTAAAAAACTTCAAATAATAGTGACGTATATACAGTGGTTGAGCACATTATATTTAAAACGATTTTGGAACGTCATTGCAGTTCACGTCACCACGTTTGGTCATGATCTAGTTGACGACCAAGCTCCTCGACAATAGCCTCACATCATATGTAGTTTCTATTGCAAAAGTCTTCTTCGTAAGGCTGTCATGTCCAAAGCACGCCACTCCTCCCTGATTTTTGCTTTCCATAATCTGTATAGTGTATAAGAACGATAGTAACCTAGCGCATGTCCGATCATAAAGAAACCAATAAGCACTGCTTCTGGTGATTTGACCGATATGACTTCATATAGAATAGCATGAATACCTGTTGTTGTTTTTTTCTCCAGCTGCTTGAGGTATGCGATGGTTGAGCAAATATGCCGTAGAAGTAACTTGTGTATGCATGACTTTTGTCATTTTTCCAGACAGAGATCCTGGGGAACGGAGACGAATTTTTGACTTCGTGGGTTCACAACTGTTACAAGACGTTGCATTTTGCTTATTATAGCTGGGGTATGATTTCTTGTTGTTGTTGGTCTCTTTCTGGGTGGTCCTGATTGTTCGAAAGGGTCCATATTCTTTGGTTTCCTAATACCATTGAGTACAAAAGATGTTCTTTGGAAATTCTAAATCTCCAAACTGAATACATTTTTATGATCCGATTGTATGAATAGTTTGCGTCAGAAAGGGCATTAATATACCATTTCCAAAAGCGATCAATTTTCGGTGGCATCATACTACCTACCAACCATCAAACAATGCCAGAATGTAGTTCTGATACATAAATATCCGTTTCATCGCGGCTTTATACTGATTGTATGACACGTGACTTGTTGATTTGCATATTCAAAATCATTTTAATGTAACGTACTCAACCCTGTTGGAGATATGCCAACATAATATTTACCAGTAACCTAATAACATAACTTATTTCAATTTTATTTTTAGAATTCTGAAAACAACAACAAAAAACGAAAAACGTGTTTATAATTTCACAATGTACATAATTATGATTTATCTTAAAATAGAAGGTTCTGTGCTATTTTATTCGCTTCTCGATGTGAATGACTTTAATGACATCTTTGCAGATTTTGGGTGGAATATGTTTGGGGCTAACAATAACCTATGGCACCCCCGTATGGCTTCTTCTGGGTCCTGCTTATGGGCTGTTTCTCACCACCGCCAGTGCCACATTTTTCGGAGCTGCTGTAACTTTTCTTTCTTACCTGCTGTCTAGCCACACCTTCAGAGCTATTCGCACTACAGTTTTGGTAAGATCTGATAAAATATTTATTTTAGAGCGGCATTAACTTGATAAAGTCTGTTAGAGTTGTGACAGAATGTACGGTTATAGTGAAGTCGCCTTGATAAAATGCTTTGAAGGTGTTGCTTTCCAGAACCTTACTGGTAAGTGATTTTTTTTTTTACTGAACTATACTACTGTTTAATGAATTCTTGTTTTACAGAACCGTACTGTTAAATAAAAGTGTTGTTTTACTAAAAATATTTAATTTTGATTTGGTAAGGTTTGTTAGAGTTGTGACTAAAAGTACAGTTATAGTGAACTCGTCTTTGTAAGATATGTTGAAGATGTTGCTTTTCAAAACTAAACTGGTAAGCAATGCTGTTGTGTTACCTCTGTAAAGTTTTAATAAGAACACAGGGTCTTACAGAACCGTAATAGTCAGTGATGCTGTTGTTTTACTATACTATCTTGGTAAGGTGTAGTGAAGTTTTTTTACAGAAATGTGGTGATAAGTAAAGTTATTTTACAGAACCGTAATAGTCA
>NW_013667607.1:140681-149025 GCF_000517525.1 Limulus polyphemus
CAACCTCCTTGAACAACTGGTGACTAGACAACATTCGATCCACTTCCGTGATGGACAACCTCCTTGATCAACTGGTGACTAGACAACATTCGATCCACTTCCGTGATGGACAACCTCCTTGATCAACTGGTGACTAGACAACATTCGACCCACTTCCATATTGGACAACCTCCTTAATCAACTGGTGACTAGACAACGTTCAACCCACTTTCACGCATGGACTTTGGATTAATCAACCGGTGACTAGATGACATTTTGAATGGCTTTCGGGTATGGACAACTGGTGATTAGTCGACGACATGGATCACTTCCATGTATGGACAACTAGTAACTATAGACGACGTTTCGACCCGAATAACTGGTGACTAGACGACTTGGCCATGTCCCACTTCTTCGTGTTTTCATCAAGTCAGACCTGATTACAATACTCAGAAGTGGATCTAAACGTCGTCAAATAACTAGTTGACTCGGAGGATTATCAAGTTTTAAATACTATCAACTGTACACTCTCTGTTGTATTAAAACAATGCACGATACTGTTGACAAATGCTAACTGCAGGTTTGCATTACAGAATGATATAACTTCCTATTTCAGGAGACAGTGCAGAATACTGTGGCTTTCATCTTATACACCGGAGCCTCTATTTTTCTACTAATTCGAACATCATTTATCTTATGGCCAATGTATCTGGTTACCCCATATTTCCAAGCTTATCCTGCAATGATGGCCGTCGCGGTAAGTTATATTTTGACCTTGTCATCTAGAGCTCTATATGTATGGGGCGTGAGCTAATCCTGCATATAAATTATTCTTGTTCTATTACCGGGGAGACATATTTCTAATTGTTTTTGTTATAATTAGTTTTGCAGACTGTGTAACGTGGCGTTATTAACACTAGAATGGTTACTGATTTTTTGACAATTATGGAAGTTTGAAAACTTAAAGTTACAATGAGTATTACATGCGTTAGTTTGGCCATTCTTCATGCTAATGATCATCACCATATGTTTAACTCAAATAATTCATTTATATAGAAAAATGCAACATTTTAGTCCATGTTTTGTATTCTGTAAAAAAACACAAAATCCAAAACGTGTTTTTAACGTTTTCGAGAACGTCTTTGAATATGTGGTAAAGTGTTAGAAAAGGCAATATTTGACAACTATAGGCTTTTAAATAGACAACTCTATCTAAACTGACAATGACATCTTTGTTTTTCAAAATCGATCCAATTGCAAGTTTCTTTAATTTTTTTTTCAGGTTTTTGGTCTGGTCGCCGCATTGGTTCACGCTATCGACGCTGTTTGTGCACATAGAGCTTTTAAACAACGAGGCTAAACAACAACAGCGAAAAAAAAAAATGCGTTTTTTGAAGGTTAGAATGTAGTCAGACGTATTTGCGCATGCGTGAGCACACTTCATACTACAGGTGGATAAACAGATGTTCACTCAAGAGTCAGAAAACAGCCTCAACAAATACGCAAAATTCCATCCGACAAAAGAAAAAGTTTTCACATATTTTGACGTTATCGACTATGATTTCGAAAAATTCGAAAGCTTACGATATATGACTATAGGGCCTCAAGTTCTGAATAATATTCTTGTTGGTCTATGTCTTAGAACAAAAGAAAGTTTCAATCAAAATAACTGTTTCTAAAACTTTATTTCTTTCGTTAATTCTAGATTGCAATTATATGTATTTATTATGTACGACATATTGACTCGTGTGAGTGTTTTAAATAAAGTGTTTAATATTTTCAAGCATAGTATTTTTATAGTATCGTTTTTTGTTGTTTTTTACTTGAAGTTAGATACGAATTTTAAACATTCTAACGTAAATGATTAAAGAGAACATGGAGAATTACACTCGTAATTGTTCAGAGCGTTGTATCTAAGCATCAGTTCGTAATAACAAAATGTGTCTGTGACTGAGCGAGACATTGATGGGAGGGGGTTGAAATGTATGCAAGATCTAAACATGTAAATCTACGGGGATAAGGGGATATCGCTCGCAGGTAATGCAGACATGTAGTGGATGCCGCCTTTAAATTATTAACAGGTATTAACCTGCTCCCACTAGGATTTCGACCACTGTTTCTTCCGCCTAAAAAACATCCTACGTACCCAACTAGCTAAACAGTTAGGTCAGAGATTCCTATGTTTCTGGTATAGCCATCCCTAATTTTGATATGCAAGCCATAAGAAAGATAACCAATCAGCGACACTCGCTGCCTGGAGCGGCTACTTTCAACCTAATAGTGATATTCATGTCAATTTTACATTGTACCTATAGTACAAAGCGCGTTTGGTATCACGTCTCTGAATCTAAGACCCTCGGATCCCCTGTTGGATATGCTAATTGCCATGTTTTGGTCAACTAACTACCCATATATATATATTTGTTTGTTTGTTTGTAGTTAAGCACAAAGGTACACGGTTTCTAGCGTTACAAGTCGCAGACACGCCGATGTGCCATTGGGGGGGGGGGCGATATATATATATATATATATAATCACCGTTAAATATCAGGTTTTAAAGTTAATACATTTATCAGCTTAAACACGATATAACTACTTTTTTTTTCTTTTGGTAAATACTTTTCTAAGAAGCTTTTCATCACTTTTTAATCATAAGAATAGAATAGAATAAAAAGGGAGATAGATTAAAACAGTAATACGAAATTGTAAAGAAAAAAAAATTTATATAAAAATAATCCCAGCCCTAGGCAATTTAATTATTTCGTTAAAATATTATTCATGACTAAACATCAAACACGACAATCTTTGAAATAATTGGTACAACGTTTCTGAATTTTTCTTATTTCGTTATTTTTTTATTTCGAATACAAATTGAATATTGTAGTGTTTTATTAATTAGATTCTTTTGACGAATCAAACACTAGAACGGCAAAAATAAAACCCAAAATGTTATTGAATATTTTAAAATTCAGAATAAAACTATCAAGTATAACAAGTACAATGAAGTGAATAATTGATTTGAATAACCTTGTTAAACGGTGACATATTTTCTTTATTCTTCTTTGAACGAACTTGTTGAGATTAAACAATAACGAATAAGATACTTCCCCATGTAAAGGAACTGAATTGCTTAATATTGACAACTTGGAAATTTTTTTACGTAGAGAAGACTTTCACCATGCACGTAACAAGAGTTATTAACTAAACAATTTGTTAAATAAATTTAGTTATCACTCTTTCTTTCTTTATGTATTATGTTACTTCAAGTCATTCATGCCAATGTCTTTGGAATTTAAATTTGCACCTTTAATGGATGAGGTTTAATTGATAAAATAATGTAAAGTTATGAAAAGGGGACCTTTTGCTAAAGAGTTGCGTTTAAAAACATATCCTGCTTTTGAGGGCTCATCGGATTATACAGTGTTCTAATTATATTCAACTCGGTGACAAATGTCATGAAAAAGCATGTTATTAGACGAACCAGAAATGCCACTGTTTTAATTGACATCGTAAAAATAATTGTAAAACTAGTTTAATGGATCTTTACGCATTTCTAATACCATCAAGAATAATGGACAAACGGATACTTCTCTTGAATTTAAAGTTAAACATATAAAGACACATTTCAAATAGATCTAGTTATTATTAAGTACAAAGCTACACAACAGACTCAATAATCAACAATAATTACCCTACCCGAACTCGTATTTTATATTGCTCAAATTGTTCTAAAACTTCGGAAAAAGTGAAATTTTGCAAGGCTTTAGGCTCCAATTAATAATTAATTCGTTAATTCGTTCACTGGTTTCTTTAAATAATGAAATGGGCCACTAATCTTAATTTGGGAAGTTAGTAAAGAAACACGAAAAATGCTGCTTCAGTATCAACTGAATAAAGAAACTCGACGAATGCTGATTCAATTTCAACTGAATAAAGAAACTCGACGAATGCTGATTCAATTTCAACTGAATAAAGAAACACGAAGAATGCTGTTTCACTGTCAACTGAATAAAGAAACTCGACGAATGCTGCTTCAATACCGAAGCAGCATTTGTCGAGTTTCTTTATTCAGTTGAAGAAGAGCTCCGTTTGTTGCTTTTCTCACTATATAAAGAGGCAATATTTTACGTGTTTCTTTACTCCGTTCATACAGAGATAGCATTTTATGTTTCTTTACTTCGTTTATACAAAGATAGTATTCTCCGTGTTTGTTTATAGAGAGACAGTATTTTTCGTTTTTCTTTAATCTGTTTATAGAGTTTCTTTATTCAGTTGATATTGAAGCAGCATTTGTCGAGTTTCTTTAATCAGTTGATATTGAAGCAGCATTTGTCGAGTTTCTTTAATCAGTTGATATTGAAGCAGCATTCGTCGAGTTTCTTTATTCAGTTGACAGTACATAAACAGAGAAAAAAAACCAAAATGAAAGAAGAATATTGCCTCTCTAGAGCAACACATGTAATTCTGCTTCCTTACAAACAGAGTAAAGAAAGACGAGGAATCCTGCCTCCATATGAACAAGATAAAAAAAATCGAAGAATGCGCCTCTGTATAGAACAGAATAACGAATCGCATGGAATGCTGCCTCCGTACAAACCCAGGAAAGAAACACCAAGAATGCTGCCTTTATATAAAAAGAGTAAAGCAACACGAAGAATACCACCTCAGTATAAACAGTTTAATTAAATACATGATGTGCTTTTTCAGTATAAACAGAGTAATTAAACATGCGGAATCCTTCTTCTGTATAACAAAATATAGAAACATATATATATAATTCTGCCTCTGGATGAAAAAAAATAAAGAAACGGGAACACTGGCTATGTATAAATAGTACATTAATGTGTAATGTAATCAACTGACCTCAACACGACGCAAGGTTTCAAAGTGAGAGGCCAGAGTGTCAAATAAAACAAATGTAAAACAAAACACTTTAACTTTAGTTTCTCACTCTGATCTACATTGTCAGCGATTTATAAGTATTATCGCGCATGGTATGTTTGTGTTTAACTACAAAAAAACTAAAATTTTTTACACTGAATTTGAATACCTGTAGAAACTGATGATAATATTGTATTATTTTCAAAGCTTTAGGTTTGATGTTAACCAAAATTAATGTTCATATAGGCGATTTTAACGACATCTGGTTTTATTCTTCATTAAAGTACTAATCCTAAGTTCTAACATGTAGAAAACTCTAGTTGACATAATGTCCACCGGTGGGAAAGCAATAAGTTTACGGACTTAAAACGCTAAAATCGGGGGTTTGATTCCACGCAGTAAACACAGCAGATAGCCTAATGTGGCTTTGTTTTAAAAAAACAAATAAGTTGACATAATCAATATTATTTTGTTCATCATACTGTGGATAAGGTTATTTGTGACTCGTGCACGACGGAATTATCAGCATCTGCCATCTCTGTGTTGGGGCGTTCTTCTTATCGCGTCATTTGTTTCGAGGTTGTTTTGTACTTTAAAGATCAAAACCTACATGTGGATGATACAGAACATATTAACAATGCTAAAAGTGCAGATAAGATGAAAAACCACGAGACCTCATGAAAGTCGGCGTAAGCTGCTCGAACCATTTAGAACAAGAAAAGCTGTGGAAAATGTAATGTGTAAACTTGGAGATTTTAAGTGATCAAAATATAATTTATTTTATCAACAAGAAATTGGGGAGACGCAGGTAAGATATGAATATCTTAATAATAATCATTAAACTAATGGTAGGGATTTGACGATGAAAGAAAGGTAAAACTACTAAGATCATTCTTCTGAATTAACTATTAAAACATAGTGGGTAAAGCTTTTGTTTGTTTTCCTCCATCGCTAACTAAACAAACGTGCTGATAGTTACGATTTAGTTTGTTTGTTCACCAGAACTACACCTTATATATATACAGAGGGCTAAACTTTGGAAAATAACTACCAGTTCGTAAAAACTCGCTCCTGAAAATACTACTTTTAACTTAACAGCAGGATTGACTGTCACTCCTGTATCACATCCACAACTGAGATTCGACCCACCTTGGGTCTACTTTGTACTGTTGTAGTCATGGAAAGATACATCCTATAATTTTGAATGTACTAAGTGTAGCTTCACGAAATTTGGCACACATTACAAGTCTGTTGTAGACAAAAAATCAAATGTTTCAATAAGATGTTTTTACTAAAGATTTCTCTGTAAATTTACGAAGCCTTTACTGAATCACTCTGAGTTTCATGTTCCAATTACGTAACTTATAGAGACTCTTAAATGAATATCAAGTTTTTCAATAAAACTATATTTTATCTACCCTAATACTAAATGAAGCGAAATCAAACTACAGTGAAATGAAACGTTGAAAAATATGAAATATAATGAACAATAAGATTATTTCTTCCTTAATTTAAAACCATAATGGATTTAAGATTCTCGTATTACTTATCTTCAGAATTTCAAGTGTTAACCTTTTCACATCTGGTTTCTTATAATTCAATGGTTTTATTGCCTGGCTTGTTACCACAGAAGCAGTTTATTCATCCAAGAAGGAACACATTAACAGTTTCTTGTACACTTCACGCGTGTTAACTAGGCGAACGTTGTATTTGCCTGCATAATTCTACTAGGCCTAATTTTTTCCTGAGTTTGTTGTCCAAAAGAAATCAATGTCTTTCATTTTGCATTTTAGAACAAACAAAAATATCAGGTACTAGATTAAAATGTCCTAAAAGTAGTATAATTTTTAGCTTAGCTATAAATAGGTTAAACACTTATTTATTGCATAGAGAAACTGTTTTCCTTAACACAAATCAGGCATTTCTTTTCAACTACCGTCTTTCATCACCAAAAAATAATCAAAGATGATTGTATAATTGTCTTGAAAGATATAGAGGAATGGGAGGGCTTCTCTAGTGGTTTGACAAATTTAATGATATCTCAGCAAATCAAAAAAGTAGAAGGTTTAAATTTTATATTATTGCTTTTAACATCGACAGAAATTCATCCTTGATCACAATAGGTTTTATTATTATTATTAGTTTTGTTTTAATGCGTATAGTGTAATCATTAGATATATATATATGTGTGTGTGTGTGTGTGTATATATATATGTATTTTGGATTTTTTTATGTTAACAGTATAACAGACTATCTGAACATGGAGAGGATGATCAAGTTAAACAAATTAGTCACAGTGGAACCAGTCTTGTTTCTTCACACGGTTGCAACGTTACTGGAGATAAGCATCTTTCAAGATCTGATACGTATGAAAGTCTGCCTACAAGAAGCTGGAGTCCACAATACCAGTGTGTGTGAGCACCTTGACAAATACGTGTTCCGGAGTGTTCAAGATTCCACGGTCATCTGGGTTCGATACTACAACGTTGTACTAAACGGATGTGGATTGATTGGATGTACTTACTTAGGCTCTTGGGGTGATCGTTTTGGACGAAAGATACCGCTGGTTATCCCTCCACTTGGGTCCATTCTCGCTTGTATAAATTACATCATTGTGTCTACTTACATTTTGAAAGGACGTGTGTCATTGTTGTTGATAAGCGCTGTAATTACTGGCTTTTCTGGTGGATCTATTGCTATGGCTGCCAACTCCTTTGGTTATCTGTCAGACATCACTACTGAAGCCAACCGAACACTTCGAACCGTTATTTTAGAGGCCATGCTCTTTATTGGTGGTACCATAGGGTTATATATAGGTGGCACTATGTTACGTGTAACAGGTTATAGCAGTGTGTTTCTACTTGAAATGACTCTGTGTGCAATTGACATTCTGTACATCCTCTTTTGTCTAAAAGATATTAAACCGATCAATGAGAGCCAGCCTGTTAAAGCCACAAACCAACCTGTTGAAGATTCAAACCAACCCGTTAAAGACACAAACCAACCCGTTAAAGACACAAACCAACCTGTTAAAGACACAAACCAACATGATAACGATTCAAACCAACATGTTAAAGACTCAAACCAATCTGTTAAAGACACAAGAGGGGTCTGTCAGAAACTCTTTGGAATTGATCACGTCCTTGATATGCTCAAGACGACCTTCAAACAGAGGCCACAGAATAAAAGAAAGTATATATTATTAGTGGGTATAGCCACCACATTAGCTTACTACGGGTTAGAAGGTACGTAAAGTTTTTCTGTTTACTTTCTATATAATAAAGTAATCCTTGTTTAAAATGGTCAGATAGATTTCTACACAGCGTGGTCACAAGTAAATAGACACCACCTTTTCAGAAAAAATGAAATTTTTCAGGCATATTCACATGGATTGATATATTTATAATTTAATTAATATCTAGTAGATCTTCCTTTCGCTTCGTGGAGTTCGTTGATCCTTTGGGGCATCGTGAGAATCATCTCG
>NW_013667607.1:149909-160726 GCF_000517525.1 Limulus polyphemus
ATTCCACCATCTGCTTGAACAACTATCCTTCCTCTAACAAAATCTGACAATTCGAGAGAACCTTGAATTCTAGGCATGTTGTAGCACAAGAAAATTAGTGTGCGGACCATTTTCATTTATCTAGTGCTCTGTGAACATAAATTATTAGCATAAATCAGTTGAATGACGAAACATTAGGTGTCTATTTACTTGTGACCACTCATTGAATACATATAGCATCTATCAAATTTGAACACCGATGTAGTAAGTTAAGGTGTACCTGTTATTTCTTTTTTATTACTATTCTGGAATGATATATCGTCCCTCTTGTAGCTATGCGCAAAAACCAAACCTGAAAAGAACTGAGGTTATTATTTAGGCTTAGATGTTCATTTGAGATACATAGACTTTCTTTGACCAGAAGCTCATATTTTGATTATCCTGATGTTAGAATTTTGAAGTTATCAGTAGATAAAGTGTGTTTACTAATTTGACACTATGCGTGAGTTGGGAAAATTTATAAAGTTAGAAGTGGTTGACCGGCTTTGCTTGAATGCCTACATGTTCATAGGCACATATTTTTGATTGGTGTTTTGTTTTGCCAGTATTGGTGGTTTTACAGTCACCACCACAGTATTTTGTTTTCGGCTTGGTAAAACTAATGGTAGGATTCGTGTTCGTAGTTTGCCTGGAGAACAGATTAGGGAAGACTGTCTTTCCACAGGGCACATATGGGAGGTGGTGTTTTGATAGCTATTCATCATGGTGAGAAAACTGCTCTTCGTATCTTTCCTTCAGGGAAACGTCAATGGAGCCTCCTACAGTCATACATGCAGACGATATTTCTGCAATATAATAGGGCAAGGTTTGGCAATAATTTTATGTTCCAGGATAACAATGCCACTGAAACTTCGACATGGAGGACATTACAAGATTGTCATGATCAGCAATATCTCCAGATTGTAATCCCATTGTGAACTGTTGGGCAGAACTAAGCCAAAAATTGCTAACCACGACTCTAAACCAGCTACTGTAGCTGAGTTTCAGCGCCTTCTAGTGACAGACTGGAATGAAATTACAGTGGGTTACATCAATAACCTCATAAACAGCATGCCACGTTGCCTTGCAGAGGTTATTAGACTATGAGGAGGACCAACGAAGTACTGAATATTTAATATGAGCTGATATAAGGTTACAGACGCTAATTATAATAATTTGATGTTATATTTTATTATTATATATGTTTTTGTAAGGTTTTGTTATGATAGGTGAAATGGCGAATTACACATCTTTCTACAGGTGTCTCATAAAATTGTTTGCTGTTCTAATAACTCGTTCATGATGTCCATAGAACCTGTCTCATTATACAAATGACATATGTAGATGTTTAATAACATGCATTTCTCAGTTTGACAACACTAAGTGTATTTGTATTCCACCTTATTTGTTACAAAGTTTACAAACCTTTTGCCCAAGACTGTGCAAATGACCTGGCTAATCCTGAAATGATCAGTTTACTGACAACATATATAATTAATAGTCGATAGTATTAGGTATAATGTGTTATCATTTTACAGCTTTATGGAAATAGCTTTTATGACCCTTTACGATTTGCTTTTCAGTTTGGGGTATATTTTACCATTTATTTGTTTATTTAGCTCAGTTGGATCTGTTGTACATCTATGTGACTGATGATCCTCTTTTATGGGACCAGAGAAGTTACAGTTACTTCTCAGGATTGAACTTTGGACTATGTGGAGCATTTTTGCTGATTGGCCTTCCACTCACCTACCGCTGGTTTCAAATCCCTGACGCTTTACTTGGAATTATGGGAACGTTATCAAGAGGTTTTGGGCTAACACTGTTGAGTTTAAGCACTACTACAGTTATGGTGCTTATTTGTAAGTATAAGCTTTGATCTTTCTTTGTATGTAATAATTTGAGATGTAAGCTTTGTCTCTTCTTATAATCGTAAAATGTTTCAGGAATAATAAATAAAATACTGTCTTCTTTAGATTTAAATTACTAAGAGATGATAGTACAATTTAGTTTAGATGTTTGTGTATTTTTAACTGTTTTTTTTTGAAGCAACTTAAAACTAACTAATTCATAACTGTCCTTTGTATCAAATCACCTCTTTATTTACCAAGTAAAAATGCATATTTCTCGTTAAATATTTAGTATTCTGGCATACCATATGTTTCCTACCCTTTTTTGTTATTATAGGAATTTTCAAAGTTTTTCGTCTAGTCTGATTCTATGCAGTTTTCACATAAACAAATGATCCAGAAAACTTTTGAATTATTTTTGTTCCAGCTACATTTGTTCCTTTGGTGTTCTCTAGTAGATTATATCTACTTTGCTGACGGGAATATTTCTGCAACTTTGCATATTGTGCAAAACAGGTCAACGACAGCAGTTTCCTTCATTAGTTTAGTAGATGATACTCAGAGGTTACAGCCTTAACTATGTAACATAAGAAAAAACAGTCACATAGTTACACTGGTCATTTATGACATTTCCTGTTTTGTACAGAGCATTGGATTCACATTAGGTGTACTTGGTCACAGTGAACAGGTCAACAGATATACATCTTTTGGGAAGAAAGATCTTGATTTATTTACAGATTTGGTAGTAAGCGAAGGTCTAGTGTCTTTGCATGTATGCACATAGTGTTTGTGCTTTTAGATAATAATAATAATTATTGTTTTACGCCTTACATCACATGATCAGTCTGTTAATTCTCTGAGCTTATTAAACTCAGTCATTTAATTAAATCCACATTTTATATGTAATTATCCTGCATGAATCTTCCATTATAAAACAGATCTATCTAACACCTAAGGGAAAATCAGTTTCACCTAAAGATATCACATGGTAGGTAGGAAGGAAAAAATGTAGTGCCATAACCACAGGATTTATTGTAGAGTTTTCTATTTTTTCTAATGTGCGTATTGGCTCTTACTTGATCTTTCAAGTTTAAGTAAGATGAAAGTAAGGCTTCTGACTGGAAAATGAAATATTCTCAATGTAGAAGTACTCTCACTCAAGAATAAAAGTTTTCCACCAGAGAGAGAGGCTGTTGTATGAAAGAGGTTTTGGGTCCAGGAGAAGTCCTCTCGAAAACATAGGATTTTTATCGATGCTGAAAAGGCTACTTACATTGATCAGTCTACAAACACAGACTCAGGATGCCTTACTGGCTGATGTCTGGTGCACCAGACCAGTATATCAAACCATACCCCTGAGGATCAATCTTGGTGAAAAGAAAGCAAAGACAATTAAGAGTTACTAAGGTTGAATGGCACCTGATGAGTCAGAGACTATTTGGGAAGATCTCTACAACACTCCCAGGTTGTTGCCAGCCAGAAGTGTAGATGGTCTATATTGTTGCACAGTGAGACCTTGTCCATTAATGTAATGACCTGATCCTAAAACACCATGTAGGTGTTGAGACCATGCACATTTCTGCCGTTGCAAAGTCAAGCCATGATTAACACATTAGGAACTCTGGGAAAAGCAATCGAAGGACCCTGATATAGCGAAGCCATCCTTTGCTATGCAGCAAGGTAAAACCTAGCCACATATAGTCTATGCTACTTGTGTGGTCAATTACAAGTGCAGAAAGATGTGCTGTATCATCAATATAAACCACAAAGCCATGGTATACCTATTATCCTGCAGCTAGAGGTCCCCAGAACTCTAAGGTAAGGGATTCTCCAGAATTTATATGACATAAAGACTGGAGGGCATCAAGGTATTACCCACATTTGTACTTACATTTAATGACACTTCTTCTGGCCGCATTTGAGTTGAGATATTTAGTGACGGTATGAATACTGTATAGTGTATGCCAACTAGAGGAAAAACTGGCTGAGAAAGGATAAACTCTAAAAGAGAATTGTTGAATCTCCTCTGAATAGGATTAGCTTGGTCCACTCTCAGAGACTGGGAGAGATTTTCAGTACATAGTCGTCGCTCTCAACTCCTTCACGGAGTGGGCTGAATTTTATCTATTGGTCGATACATTGACACAGTCTATTGGTGGAGTACTGTATAACATGGTTTGGTGTACCACAAGAGATCCATATGGATGAGAGAGTCGAATTCAGCAGTCAACTGTTCTCTGAATTGCGTAAGGTGTTAGGTGGGGTGAACATGTATACTCACCTTATAACCCGCAGTCTGATAGTTTGTCAGAATAGATAAAACAGATTACCAAGCAGATGTTTAATATGTTTGTTAATCATGGCTAAACCAGTAGGGATGAATACTTGGGAAACATGATGATGGCATCCAGAATAATTGAGCAGAGATCTAAATGATACTCATTAAACATGTTCAGATTTGGAAGAGAAACATTACTTCCTATTGATGTTATTTATGGACTTTCCTATGAGAAGACATCCTACAATGTCTTCGGAAATACATGATAGTTAAAGTATACAGTAGTCAATGTGCAGGAGTTTGCCCAACAACAGCTGAGAAAAGCTGCTTGAAGATGGGAGAAGTGTTATGACAAGACAGTAAGGGAATAAATATACCAATGGGGTGGTTGGGTCTAGTTGTGATATATGCCAGAAACACAGAAGAAATGGTAAATGCCAGAAGCGCAGAAGCAGCTTGGATCCAGCTGAACCAGTCCATACCTCATACTCTGACAGATTGGCTCATTGATGTATGAGCTACAGCAGATAAGAGGTGTACAAAAGCACATGGAATACATTGATGAGTTGTATCAGTATGCCATAGGTATACCTTTCATACAGTGGCTTGCCCACGAACCTGAGGCTGAGAATGATGATTCAGAGGCTGTTGATAATGCTGTTTGGTCATAATTATTCAGCCAACGAGGAAGAAAGAACTGAACGTATTTATCTGGGTGTTCATTACGAGGCAGAGCAGGTCACCATGTACCCATTAAATTCTCACCAATATACCTGATAAACAAATATATATATATTGAGTGTGTATTAAGTCACAGTAGTGGAAACACGATTAATAACCCTGGCCAACTAGAATTTCAGCTTAAAAGTCTTAGTTCAAATGAATTTCGCCAGTGATTATTTATTTCGTAATGCCTAAAATCAAAAACGAGTTCAGTTTGATGGCTCTTAGATGACAATGCCATCGTTATGAAAACAGAGCTTTGAAAAGTAACTAGAGAAGCAGACTCATAATCGCGTCCAAGTCTGAGTCAAAAAGAATAATTAGAATCGATGTATTTCAAGTCCAAATCTGAGTTATGAGTCATTGTATTTTAAGTCCAAGGCACCTTTATTATTTATTTTTCGATGTTATTTTTATAATAGAAGATTATTGCTTTGTTACTTATCTATTTAAATTACCCTATATTCATGTTTATCCACACAGGGTTTTAACAAACGTAAAATACTTTATGTAAAAGAAATCATACAAATGCAGTTACGTTTAAAAATAAAAGGGCTGAAATACTTAACCAAAATACAAAAAGTAATAAAAGTATATTATAAGCATGAAAAAATGTCTTTTTAAAGCTTGTGTGCTAACAACTGAAATGTTCCTGTGTTTAGCTTAGGATGGCCTTGTTACATTTGAAAAAAACAAGTTGATACAATATGTCACTTTCTAATCTAGAGTGTTGAGGTCTCGTGAAAATACAAGCAGGTTGATAGTAGTGTTAAATTGTTGATTATATGCAACATAATCACAAATTGTAAAACAGAATAATAACCGTAACAGTTTGATTAAAAAACAAAAAGAGGTCTTTAATGAAAGACGTTATAAGAAAGAAAGAGTTATCACTTATTTCCTAAACACACCATCATAAATAAAACAGCTATTCCAAAAATCTGCAAACTATAGATATCTTCCTAAATCAGAGCAATAAATTGCAGTAACTAGCACGGATTTCATATTTAACATACTATCACTGATAATAATAATGTTTTACACCTGTTTTGTGATCCTGGAAACTATTTGCACCTTAATTGTTTTGGGTCATTTGAGTATGGAATAAACTTCATACAGAAGAAAGTTTCAATAAATATCACTCTGTATTTCGACTGTTCCTGGAGAATGACTAATTTAAAAAGTTCTATCTGGGTAACGCAGGACGTGTATAGGGTTAGCAAAGGAACTCGTTTGTTTGTTTGTTTGTAATTAAACACAATACTACAAAATGGGCTATTCTAGCGTTGTAAGTCCGCAGACATACCGCTGTGCCACTGGGGGAGGGATCCAAAGGAACTCTCAATTATGTTTATTACTTTAGCTTTAATAATAATAAATATGCTTGTCTTCTAAAAAGAGTCAAAGAATTAACGACAGTAATATAAAATTGGCTCTCAGCCTAACTTGTCCGTATGGACATATGAAAAATGCCTGTTAAAATTAGATGTCGTACCTAGTTTCTTCAGTCTTTTTCTCTCTCTCGCAAAATTTACACACTGGACTCGATTTTGACAGTGTTTTATATGTTGAGTCATTTTTAAACCATACACTACAATTTTAGGAGTAGCAGCAGCCATAACTGCATAGGAAAGGTAGATGCAAGATGTCTGTTGTTATGCAAATCTTACAGGTGAAGTTATATTTTGTTTCCAAACAGCAGTTAGTTAACGTCAGAAAGAAAGGAAATTTTTGTTTTATTGTTGGATAGTTTCCAAAAATAGTGTTTATTGTGTAAAAGAAAATAAGATAATGCGCAATTGTTTTCAAGTCACAATGCTTAAATGCCCATGTCAGATTCTGATTTCGAGTCATATATCGTCGAGTTAAAGTTTATGTATGCTCCTTATTTTAAAAATATTTGTATGTTATGTTTATTTGTAGTTAAAGGATATTTTGCATTACATTATTTCAACAGTTAACTACATATTAACCAAAAGGGAATGACTGCATTAAAAATAGCAAGACCAAGCCTGTGATGAAAACAAATTTAATTATCAAAACAAGGTTTAACAGCTACAACAAAAACGCTGCCTGTGGGCATATTGTTGTAATGTTGCACATTGTACAAAACAGATCAATATCAGTAATGTTTTTCATTGGATGAGTAGATAATATCTAGAGGTTATAACTTTAACTACGTTAAATGAGAACAACCAATCACATGGGTAGTGTTCGATTCACAATAGTTTTACTTTTACTTAACTCCTAACGTATCTAGAAAGTTCAAGATGATGGTTAAAATGTAATAACATAGTTAATACCTAGATAAGGGTACGTTGTTTATAAATACGAATAATCAATGAATGAGAAGTCAACGAAGTATTTACCAAGAAGTTATTGAATAGTGAATGAAAATTCAGTGTGTGAAAGATCGAGTAGTTGTTGATCGAGTGAAGTTAGTCATTAAGTTACTCAAGAGTGTTAACAACTGAATAAATTTCAGTTAAACGTTATCAGTGTATTAGGCCTATAGTAGTTCCGAAGTTTATGTTGAAAAGTTTGTTTGTGAGCTAAAGCCTACAATTTGCATCAAAGTGAACGTAGCCTGTAGCAAACGTTATTGAAGAAATATATCAATTTATAATTATTGCGGAGACTGGACTTCGCATTATTTTTACTAAATAATCCAAAAAAGAATCTGCCCAATGGTAGAACACCTTACAACAATACATATAAGTTATTTAAAAGCAAACATTTGTTTCTTTTTTTTTTTGCTTTTTCCGAAAGTTTTTTGCAAAAGAAAAAAAATATTCTAAATACCATTGGGTAAAATTTAAATAAGTCGATTTTTATTTTCTGAAACAGACAAAATTTTACATATCTGTTTGTGATTTCAGCTGCTGTCGTGTGGTTTATTCACAAACAGTTTGCTATATCTTCCTCATCATTTCTAGAAGCTTTTACTCGATAACAAGTGTGTAATGACAATTTCCTATTTCTTCTTGTTCTTTTATTTATTTATTTTAACCATAAATTATCTTTACTCTTTCTGAGCTTATATTTATGGGGCATTCCAGATAACTATCATAGAGAGGAAATACAGTAACAATACATTAGGCCTGTGAATATATTTAAATTATCACTTTTCTTTCCAGTTTTTTATAATATTCAGAATTTTTCAAGAATTCCAGTTAAATTTTAGTATTATAGATAGAAACAAACTATCCTGATATCTCACCTTTGTTTTACACCCATAGGCCCTGCACTTTTCGTATTTTCTGAATATGCCGTTCCTGCCGCTAGGTCAATTCAATCAAAATTGGTTGAAGAGAACGAAAGAGGTTAGTTTGTTTGTTTGTTTGTTTCTGAATTTCGCACAAAGCTACACGAGGGCTATCTGCGCTAGCCGTCCCTAATTTAGCAGTGTAAGACTAGAGGGAAGGCAGCTAGTCATCACCACCCACCGCCAACTCTTGGGCTACTCTTTTACCAACGAATAGTGGGATTGACCGTCACATTATAACGTCCCCACGGCTGAAAGGGCGAGCATGTTTGGTGTGACAGGGATTCGAACCCGCGACCCTCAGATTGCGAGTCGAGTGCCTTAGCCACCTGGCCATGCCAGGCCAAGAGGTTAGTGAGGTCTTATGATTACGATACGTGCTATGTTTTGTTCTTTGTTTAGATATGCTTTTATTGTTTGTACTTTCTTGCTTGAGCGTTAACCACACACACAAAAAAACACTGCATTATTACATTATTAGTTTCCTTTACTTTATTTCCTTTAATGCTTGTTGTTTTGTTGAAGGCTATCTGCTTTAGTCGCCCGTGATTTTGAAGAGATAGGCTAGAAGGAAAGCAGCGAGTCAACATCACCCACCGCCAACTCCCGGGATACTCCTGACAGATTGAATAATGAGTTTTGAACTGTCTCTCTTATAACGCACCCACGGTCCCAAAGTGGGGAGCGAGATTTTTTAATTGGCGATAACGGGATACGAACAATGAAACTTCAGATCCAGAGTTGTGCATGCTAACCATTGGGCTGCGTCGGTCCATTTTAATACTTGTTTTGTTCTGTAATTTGCTCCAGTAGAAGAAACATGGCATTAGTTACTAAAGAACAGGAGTGCAACTAGAAAAAAATGACATGGGGATACAAATATAAACTTTGGGTATTTCAAATTATCATATCATAGATATATTTTACTTAAAAAACGAAAAAATAATAGAAAGTAGGAATAATGAATGTCTTAATAAAAATATCTCAGATAACAATGTTTGAAACCATTAAATTTGAAAAATTTATTTTCCAAAGAGTATTTTGTTCATTTTATTTATGTGTTTTTAAGCAAATACCTACATAATAGGCTATCTGCGCATTGTCCAACTCGGATATCGAACCCTGGTTTTAGCGTTATAACCCTTCAGACTTACTGCTGAGATACCGAAGACTTTCGTTGACATATTGGCCTGGTATGGCCACGTAGTTAGGGCGTTCGACTCACAATCTGAGGGTCGTGGGTTCGAATCCCCGCCCCATCCAAACATACTCCCCTTTCAGTCGGCCCCCAGTGGCACAGCGGTATGTCTGCAGATTTAAAACGCTAGAAACCGGGTTTCAATACCCGTGGTGGGCAGATGTTGCGTGTTGCGAATTTGAGATAGTCCAAAGCCGATATTTTAGTTACTTTACGCTATTTGCCAACAAGATTGACACACACTTTTTTCGTTTTTCACACAAATACGTTTTAATATATATAAACTGTTTTATAAACAACCATTTCACTAACTTACAAACAAAATAGAATCTTCTTTCTAGTTCAGAGTCTCCTTGATATCCAGCGAGTTAACTTGAAGTCGGTGTACGTACAATTGCCGAAAAGCTAGCTAGCTTTGTCAGACATTGAATTGTTAGACCATTGAAGTAAGATAATATTTTCATAAAACCACTAATGTCCGATGAGAATTCAGTAATACTTTCAGAAAGATACTGTTGCGTATCCGCTTGTTTGTTAATTTCCGGTAGAAATTATTTCCGAGGAACTTCAGCGATACAAGTCCTTTCTTGATTAAACCAGATTATTCTTTCTCGATACAACTTTTAGTAATACATAGAATCTCGACAGTCACTTTAAACTTAACAATCTTTATAACACACGCTATAAATCACAGTGGTTCACACACTTTACTTACAGTGCCTACTGTTCGCTTGACTCAATTATCTATCTCTTCAATCTATCTGCCGATCACGCTGGTTTTTCTCGCCAGGCTTATGTATTAAAAAGAGAGTGTCTCGAATGCACTCGGGCCTTCACGATCCTTCGAGAAACTCCAGCGCACATGTTCCCAGCGTCGCGTGACTTCCGCTGTCGCAACAATACTAACGTCCGATGAGAATCCACTGACGTTTGATACTTATAACTGTTCCTGGTTAAATGTCGTATATTTTCCGGTTGATAAGGGTTAGCAAAATCGCGGTATATAGCGTACACGGTTATAACAGGTTCCTAGCAGACTTATAATCTCTCTTCTTTAGCCTTGGTCTTTTTATATGTGCGGGAAATGTTTTTTCTCGAAAGTTTGGACAACAATACTGAACTATATTTAACCGGTTACGGAAGTGGATATATTGTCGATTCTTGCGTTCACGAATATTCTACAACCTTGGAGAATTGGCGGGAGTTTCGCCGTACGTAACTAACACTGTAAGCTAGGCACGTTCTTAGATATAAATCCAATCCCAACATACGTTGTAATTAAAATAAATATATAACAAATTCGTTACACGCAATACATATCTGACCCTATAAGTTATGCATATTTTTAAATACAAATTTAGTCTAAACAACGTTCATATTTATTAAAAATAAATACATAACAATAAATGCGTTACAGCAGAGCACAGATAGCCCTTTGTGTATCTTTGTGCTTAACTTCAAACAAACCTTTCAGTCGTGGAGATG
>NW_013667607.1:160736-165166 GCF_000517525.1 Limulus polyphemus
ACAGAATACGTGCAAGTTTAACTCAGATTCCTCAGGCAGTAAATACAAGCCCAGAAAACAGATTTTAAAAGATGCCAAAAGTGCAACATACGATTATAACAATAAACGCTAATCAGGATATGTGTATTTTTCATTTTTCAATTCTTACAATAAAAGTGTATAACAATATTAGCAGATTACTGTGATTCTCTTAGTACATAAACCCACTGTAAATGAAAAAAAATGGAAACATCATTTCAACCTTATAAGTGTCTGAAGCTCCCCAGAATGCATAAAAGGGCATCTTTTTTTCTAAATTTTCTGGCGAAGCATGCTCCCCACCCCTCCCCCAGGGGACGCTACTCACTTTTGCAGTGCCTCCACAAAAATTCTCCCAATTTAGCACCTCTCAATATTGACAGGTATGCAGTCAGCCAACTTAGCAATTCAGCAAAACCTGGACACCCCTCTTTAAAGCATTCAATAAGTTAGTTGATTGAATTTTCAATGAGCTATACCCAAGACAAGCAATACAGCTAGTTAACAGTATCCACCGGCAACTCTTGGACTACTCTAATTAAATAGTGAGTATTAACTGTCACTCTTATGACGCACTAACGGCCCGAAAATGAGAAGCATGATTTTGCACTAACGGGACGCAAAACAGAACGTTCTGACACTTTAACTACTTGGCCACGCCAGACACTTGTTAGTGTTAAACTGTTTAGAGAAAGTTTCATGAGTGATTAGTAAAAAAAAATTAACAAATTAAAAGAAAAGTATAAGTGCTTGTCAAGGACTAATTGAGTTTTGACTTCTTTTCATTTAGGTAAAATATTTGCTTTTCTGGCTACCATGCAGAATGTGTGTTTTCTAACAGGCCCCTTACTATTCAATAGCCTTTATCCTGTTACAGCTACTTTTTTTAAGGGATTTCCTTTTGCATTAGCTGCGCTGTTCGAGTTAATCGCAGCTATGATATTTGGGTAAGTATATTTAATTCCAGTCAACACATTTGTTTAGGTTAATGTTTCATATTTTGAGTAAAACATTTACTAAGAAACGTAACTGTTTTATTTAGCAGGGCACAGTATTTATAAAATTCTATAAAAACAAATAACAAGGAGCTATATAATTTATTTATTGTCATCGTTTATGTATGTGCATTTGTGTCTTTCAATAAGCAGAATTTTTCATACCCGTAAAATATTCGACTCCTTCGTTAGGCCTGAAGTTTCACATACGCTTCCATCTAATTATGACAGAACAAGAGTATTCAAATACAAAACGCGAAAAAGAAGAGGACAAAATAATGCTGAATTAAGTAAAATCATTAAAGTTTATTTCAGTTGTCGCATTTGGGTGTGTTTGTGGCTCCCGTTTCAGAATTATCATATTATATATATATATATAATTAATACATATTGGATAACATTAAACTATATAATACACAATAAACACAGAACAGATAACACTTAACTATATACAATATAATAAACATGGAACAAATAGCATTAAATTTTATAATATATAATGAACACAGAACAAGTAATATTAAACTATATATATAATAAACATTGAACAGATAATAGGATGACTCTATTGTGACATTTCGACTAGGATTGCTGTTGTTGTTTTATTGCAAAGCTACACAATGGATTATCTGCACTTTGCCCACCGCGGAAATCGCACCACGTATTTTAGTATTACAAGTGCGTAATCTTACCGCTGACCCACCGAGAGACTTCGACTAGAAACGTTTTGTCTGTGACATTTTGACATCTGGGACGTCGCTGGACAACAGTCCACAGGGTTCGTGCTTCTGATGCATTTCACAGTGCCTCGCATCTGTCTTACGTAAATTATAATACATTACGTTACAATTATGTTTTGTTTTGTTATTTTGAGTACTAGCTGCTTCTTGGGTCCCAAACCCTGAAACTTTTCCGTAGCTAACGACACCCCTTCTAAACATTTTGACCGGATATAGTGTTATTTATGGTTAAAAGGCTAGGTCAGAAACCCTGAATGTTCATACACAGCCATATTTAATTTAGTACTGCTGACCAAAAGGAAGGCAACCACTCAATAGCACCCACCGCCTATGAATATACGTTTAACCGAATATGTCAGAATTATAACACTCCTAATGATGAAAGCGTGAAGCGTGTTTAGTGTCATATCGTGATTTGGAACTTGCGTTCCGCAGTCCGATACACTAACCATTAGGTTACGTCTGGCTCATATAGACAAAGTCAGAAATTCTTTTAAACTATGTCATTGATTGTATCGCTAAATTACATGGAAATTTTAAAACACTAACTGAATTTCATTTGTGGTTGGGGTTTTTTTTTTCTCATTTTCCTCTGTTTCCAAGTAAATATTGATAAGAATGTCTTAATGAAATTAAAGAAGAGTATATAATAACATTTCAACCACATCATATCTGCTATATCCGGTACCTAAAGGGCCTTTTGTCAAATACCAGAGTTCTTCCGGCCGGCTGAGGTACGATACATTTGTTGTTCTTGTTTTTTTCGCAAAGCCACCTAATGGGTTATCTTTGATCTGTTCTCCGCTGGGAATCGAACCCCAGAATTTAGCGTTGTAAGACCGTAAACTTAACGCTGACTCACCAGAGGACTCACAGGCACATTAGTGGTTAAAACCTCTATTGCTTGACAACAAATGTTATGATATGAACTGGATTAAACGGTTAAGTTTTAGTTCTCTTCTGGATAATAAAATTCAAAAATTTTATTTTTTTCGCAACATATAACTGTTTGTTTTGAATTTCGCGCAAAGCTACACGAGGGCTATCTGCGCTAGCCGTCCCTAATTTAGCAGTGTAAGACTAGAGGGAAAATAGCTAGTCATCACCACCCACTGCCAACTACTTGGGCTACTCTTTTATCAACGGGCGAGCATGTTTGTTGTGATAGGGATTCGAACCCGCGACCCTCAGATTGCCAATCGAGCGGCCTAACCACCTGGCCATGCCGGGCATATATTTCGGTGTCTTTCGGTAACGATTATATATAAAATAAAAGTAAAACTTACTAAAATAACAAAGAAGCGATTTATTGAGATTTGGTTATTTAGGATAAAAATTTTAAACATTTAGTGATAGACAATTAAAGCAACCTAATTACTTTAGGTAATTATTTGATTTAACTTATCCAGTTGGTGTTAAGAAAAAACAAAACAATCAACAATAGACATTCTTTCATTCTATAGGTACCTTTTCAAGGAATTTAAAAGGAGTCCTTCATTGCTGACAAAAATACCACTTGGTAAGATTTTTTTTAACGTATAACTAATTTATTCAATGTACATATGTGTCTATAATGTGAATTAAATTATGTATATATATATATATTCAAATTGTGTAAATTATTGAAATACACACACATGCATAACGCTATAAATAACAGTAATTTTATTTGATGTTAGTTCCTATTTCTGCAAACCCCAGAGATAATCAGCGATAATCGTGAAGGCTTATAAGATTAAAACTTGGGTTTCGATCCTTGCTGTGATCACAACGCAGCTAACCCATTCTGTAACTTTGTGTTTTTTCAACAAAACAAACTATTTCTGTACTATAGGTACTGTTGTTTTAAGTAATCTAATAGTTTGAATATGAAGATGTGAGGTCGCAAAAGCTACACAACGAACTATCTGCCCATCGCGGTTATCGAAACCCAAGTTTTAACGTTATAAGCCCTCAGACTTGTCGCTGAGCTACCGGGGAACTTTGTGATAAAGAGAATAACGTTATAAACAGTTCCTTGTTTTCTACTTTTTATACATTCTACTTGATTTTCCTTTATCATGAGGAATCGTTTTAGCTTCTACGACAAAATGCCAGTTAAAAAGCAAAACAGAACATTTTCAGAATTATCATGAAATTTGTAAAATATAATCGTTGTGAAATACATTAAAATGTCGAAATATGTAATCATTTAGTCGTGGTGCTAAAAGAAATGAGCTCACATTACCTTAGAACTTCATAATCTAAATTTACTTTCGGTAAGTCACTATTTACAATTTTTATTTATATTTAATTCAATCCAAATTTGAAAAATCAACTTAATGATGGAGAACCTTTAAAAAGGTCTTTACATAAACAGTTCAAATTATACATAATCGTTTAAAGCACTATTTCAGAAAAAAACTAGAATTTATAGAATTATAATTTTTGTTTAATTAATACATATTTAATATTGTTCTTTTCAGATACTGTTAAAGAAGAACCAGTCCAGACTCAATAGTGCTCTGACTACTGTACTGACACCATTTCTGATACCATTCTTATCACTGATATTATTTTCTTGTATATAATTTTATCACATATATGTCGGCCCGGCATAGCCAGGTGGTTAGGGAGCTCGACTCGCAATCTGCGGGTTCGAATCCCCATCCCACCAAACATGCTCGCCCTTTTATCC
>NW_013667607.1:166126-186385 GCF_000517525.1 Limulus polyphemus
ACTATTCGGTAGTAAAAAAGTAGCTCAAGAGTTGGCGGTGGATGGTGATGATTAGCTGCCTTCCCTCTAGTCTTACACTGCTAAATTAGGGACGGCTAGCGCAGAAAGCCCTCGTGTAGCTTTGCGCGAAATTCAAAACAAACACATATATGTCTGAAAATTAATGTGTCTAATACAAAACGAATAACAAGTCTATATATCAAGGGCACCGTAACCGGGTAGGCAGGTAAGGTATTTGCCCTCCGCCTTCAATAACTTAGCCAGTAACTTTTGTTTTCTGAATCTTGTTTGTAACATTTTTAGCGCTGTGACTCAACGTCACTAGTTCGTTGTTGCATGCGCTCATTGTAGGCTAAGTATTACATACACTTTTATGAACTTAACAGACCTACAAACTGTGTAAACTGAAGCATAATCCTTATTTAAAAATACATAACAAAAATTGTTTCCTTACCTTGATGCACTTTCAATGGCCGGCAACAATCTGCCCCACCAGATGCTTGTAATTGTATCATGCCGTAAATTGATTGTTATAATTTCTGTACAGGTTATATTAATAAATAATCAAAAATTAAGTAGAATTTCGGTTTTATTTATATTTTTATGAATATCACATCAACCATAACAAAAGTTAAGCGAAAATACATTTTGCTCCTATTATCCCACAGAATATACAAATTAACGAAGGGATAAAAAAAATGTTTATGTTTATTTGTTGTTAAGCACAAAGCTACTCATTGGGCAGTCTGTGTTGTGCCCACCACGGATATCTAAACCTGACTTTTAGCGACATAAGCCCTCTGGAGACTGGCATGGGTAGATGTTTTGGGCGCTCGACTAGTAATATGAAGATCGCGGGTTCGAATTCCCGTCCCACCAAACATGCTCGTCCTTTCAGCCGTGGGAGCGTTATAATGTGATGATCAATCTCACTATTCGTTGGTAAAAAAGAGTAGCCCAATAGTTGGCAGTGGGTGGTGATGACTAGCTGCCTTCCCTCTAGTCTTTCACTGCTAAATTAGGGACAGCTAGCGCAGATAGCTATCGTGTAGCTTTGCGCGAAATTAAAAGAAAAACAACAACAACAACAACAAACAAACAAACGTAAGCCCTCCGAATTATCGTTGAGCCACTAGAGGCTAAAAAGTTGCGAAATATTACTTTAAATATTTATTAAATAAAATCAGTTTACAAGATTAACATTGTTAGTTCACTTTTATTGTTCAAAGAAAATATTGAGGAGGATAAACCTGCATGAAACCTTGGAGTTTTAAGTAGTTTCATCGGGAATATATGAATAATATGTGTGTACGTATCAACTGGTTTTACCAAAAATAATTTAGCATTTAATTTTAAACATTTATCATTTTATAAATTGGACAACGGGAGGTGTCAAGTTCGGCTTGCTGTCATGGTTGCCAGATTTGGGGTAAACCCCATTCGTAGGGGTAAATCGAAGCAGTGGAGAGGAATATTGCATTTGGGGACGTGGAAAGAGAGGAACTCAAATGAGGTCTAATGTTAAAATTGGGGGAAGGATTTTATTTCCCCTCTACTGAACTCCTTTAAAATTTCCCATAGTGTTCTCGTGTTCTTTCAGAATATTAAACTTGCCTTCTAACAGTGATGGACTTTTTCGCTAGCCAATAGTACAGGCCATTTGCCATTAAGTCCCGCCTTACCCTTCCTCCTTCCAAAAGTAAACATAAGTGTAATGTAATTAATATAGTAAATAATACCTAATATGCAGATTTTGTGTGGTTTCGATTTCTAAAAAAAATAATTTCATTAAAAATCTTTAAAACCTTATGTATCATTATTATTAAATAATAATTATACTAATCGTCACCTTAAGGCTCTTACTTAGAATCACCGCACGCCTATAATGGCCTACGTTACAGTGAGTAGGGTTCTCAGATGCTAACTGAAAATCCCTCTAGAGGTGAGCCAGTTCAGTCTATTTTCAGTATTTATTATATTTACAAAATACCTATACCAGAGTAGGGGGAGCTGCATATGCGTTATTGACCATGCTGTTTTGTTTTTGATAAATTCTGAAGTTCCTGGTTAATTCATATTAAACTGATGAAGTACTAAAAGTGTTAACTAAAGTAAGTGTAATAAATGGGTGTCTTATCGATTATGCATTGTCCCAGGGAGTGGCACAGCAGTCATTTTAGAAACTAAATAAATCAGACAGATGAAGTATGTTTGTTGATTTCTTACTTCACTTGAAATTTATGATGATGAACCATTTACAGATAGAGAAGAAATGTTTTAAACTTTTATTTTACGTTTCAAGAGTAATAAACTAACAGAATATTAATGCCTGGAGCTACGAAACAGGTTTCACTTGAAGAAAAATGTTATTATTTAACATTCTTCTTGAGGTGAACTTTTAATGTTAATGTATCTATATAGATATAACAGCAATGTCTGCTGAAATCTGCTTAACATCACTCACGAGGACATGTGGGTGTGACAATAGTCTTTTTCTGCAGTCATGGCCAACACCAGGCTGAAATGTCCAAAACGTCGGCGGTACACTGTACTAGGCATGTTTGGGGATCTCTACATTCAGATGAATGTTAACTCTCTACTTGTGGGTGACAGAACGATAAGTTGCAGTAGACATCTCGTCCATGGGCTCAGCAGACCCTAGGTTTTTCCAAGACTCCTCCCAATGGGGAAAGGTTCGAAACTTTATTTTGGATCCCCAGCCTCACCAGTTGGTGTCCACTAACTCACCTGCTGGTATAATAGTTTGGGACTGGTGAACATTATCCATCAGCAGTAATTCCAGTATATTTCAGCTTGTCTTGGGTGCCATTAACTAGAGTCAGAGTTGGAGTATCCTGGCCATTGAATAACTAAAAGTTAAGGAAAAGTTTTCATATTTGTTCTCAGACTCACAAGATCACAACTCGCCATTATGGCCCTCATTTGGTCATGCTTTCTGTGCACTGAGATCAGTTTTTAGGAGAAAAACTCGGGTATTAGTTTTGGGTGCATCAGATTCCACACCTTTTGTTGAGTCTGGAGCTGCAATGGAAATGCAGTCATAGACCATTGCAGCATCAGTAAAAATAATTTTGCTTGTGGAAATTGCAACTTCTTCATCCAAAAATAAATAAAATTAAAGTATAAGAGTTAAGAAAAGCACAATGTAATCCACGCCGATAGAAAATGGAAAACTGTGAAATAACAAATCCTGTTGCCATTCCACCAAAATTTGTTGTTGCTACCATAATCTGTGGTATTCCTAGACAAATCTTACAGACAGTTTCTGCAGATAAAAATAGGTTTTCTCATAAACTGTTTCATGGAGTAAATCTGAATTGTGACTTTGACTGAGTTTGAGAAAAAAGACTAAACACAACATAAACAAAATGAAAAGCAATTCTTACATATTTATAATAATCGAAGTGGTGAGTAAAGTGGAGGAAATACAATACCTTTTACTGGATGTAAATCAGTCTAGACTTATGTATCTGTTGAAAACTCTCTATCCTAATTGATTATTCCAGACTAAGAAATCATAGCATTATATATCCAAGGTTCTATAATACCATCCCTCTCAATGCACATGTACTACCCACATCCTTGATTTTCATTCCAATGGGCTAGTCAGAGAAGTCATAACCTCCAGGTATCACTTGACCCATTAGTTTGCTGTCCACCTTTATGTAATATATCCTACTTAAAGTAATCTTTCCTACAAAAAAGCACATTTGATACTGTAGGAGAATGACCAGAACAATGGGTAACTAGAAAGAAAGAAACTTAAACCCCATTTCTTTAACAATATTATGCTATTAAAATTACACACACACGACCGGAAACATGTATGTGCGAAATTTGTTTTTTAATTCTTGATTCTTGGCGAACTTTAAATGTTCACTTAAAGAAAGTAAGAAATATTAAACGATTTTTTGCATACCACAAATATATACAAGGCACGAAGTCATAGCATGATCATTGAATGTGATTAGTTTTGTCAAATAACACCTTCTAAGGTTGTTTGAGATGCGACATTACATATAAGGATCAATAAATAAAAAAGGGAGAAATTCATGGTAATCGGCCTGTACTATTTAAGACAACAGTTTATTTCATGATTAACATTTGTAAATTCAGTCAATATATCCTGAGGACTGTGGTGCGACTTTCCTATTCTTATGACATATCAATTAGTCTCTGCATATATTATAAACTAATTTATTGGAAAACGCATTTACATGATAATCAAATGAGACAAAATGTTTGGTAGATTAAACGTAGAAATACTTTGTATATCCGGGTAAATCTTTAAAGTAATGGAATAAATACGCTTAATAACAGGAGATTCGGTCAAGATACCAATTGCAAAGGAATGGTAAATCTCTGAATAAATGACTCGTGAGAATGAATAGAATACAGAGGTTGAACACAAAATGAACAATCTTTATTATAATAGACATGAAACACAAACACGGTATACCTGTTTTTACTTATATGGGACAAACATTTATTTTCTGGATCCTCTATATTTAATCGATCAAGCTGTACCAGACTGAAGAAATCCAAAGTTCCCTAGTTCGCAAGAAACGTCAGATTTACCCAGAGTTCCCAGTGATAATTACATGATTAGTCATACCATTCAAAGATGAAAAAGCTCATAACTTCTATACATAACCTGAACTACCATTGAGAAAATTGCTTTAAATATCTATTCACAATGTGCAACATTGCAGAAATATTCCCCCTTTGAGAATAGCAATGGAACAAAGACAGCTAGAACGAAATTAGCTTAACGGTTTTATTGGCTACGTGTTATGTGAAATCGGCAAATACACAAAATAAATGATAAATTCATAATAAATATCATAATGTTAAAGAAGACAGAAACGCATGGTATATTCATATACCACAATAGTACCTTGCTTTATTGCACTGTAAGTTTTCTAATCAATACATTTTGTAAAACCATTTTACTAATTTTTGTACAAATTAATACGCAATTAAAAAAACTTTTTAGTGTTTGTGTAACTCGATAGAAGTATGAAAATTTTGAAATTAAAACTTTTGTTTCGATTTTTTAGGACACTAAAAATATAAGGGTATCCTCCAATACTTGAAAATGGTAATCACGTCACATGTTATATAATAAAAAAAATTGTCTTCTATAAAATAAATCTCCAAATCAAGATTGTTTGTTTGTTAGCTTATTCTGCTTTAATTAAACACAAAGCTACACAATTGGTTTTCTATGTTCTGCTCACTGTAGGTATCGAATCCGATTTTTATCGTTATAAGCCCCCAAACTTACCGCTGAGTCACGGGAGTGTTAACTCAAAATATGCTGTGTTTTTGAAAAAACTATATTATGGTTATTTTACTATATAAATCAGTGTAATTATACAAAATTCAAAACCGTGTTAGATTACTGATGTCATGTTTCCTAAAATGTGCAATGGTGCAAAATATTTATAATTCTTTCTATAGTTTTTTGATAGCCATGTATAGAATATGAATGAGCTGACCCCGAAATGTTTGAGTTTATACGGTTTTAATGTAATACGTACTAAGCTTTGTTTTAAACATTACATTTTCAACCAGAAAGACCGTGATTTACGCTCTGTATCCACAAAATAAAAGTAGCGTGTGGTTATACATGTATATCAATAATGTAAAACAACTGATACTCCGTAATGACAGCCAAAAAAAGTATACGTTGATGATTCCATCCTCTGTTGGAACAGCTGTACGTTTAAGGACTTACAACGCTAAAATCCGACATTCGATTTCTTGTGGTGAACACAGCAAATAGCCCAATGTGGATTTACTCTAAAACAAACAAATTATACTTACTATATTGACATATTTCTATATTTTTTGTATATTTACTTGTTGCTAAGCGCGAAGTTGCACAAGGAACTATCTGCGCTGTGCGCACTGTGAGTATTAAAACCCGAATTTTAGCGTTATAAGCTCTTAGGTTTGCCGCTCAGGTAATGAAGGCATATTTCGATATACTCATTAAATAAAATATTTCCACCGTGTTCAATTTAAGAAGAGTTAAAACAATACACACATACACATAATAACAACATATAATAATCAGTATAATGACAAAATTACGTGTTCTAATACTATTTACTATATTGGTGTTTTTAACTTTTCTGAAGTTAATAATTACAGAAGAAATTTGTAAAAAACAAACAATGCTTTCTGTGTATAAACGATTAATTTTAATATAATTGCAAACTGTTAATTTAATGTAACTGTAATATCTCTATTTGACTATTTTTACAAAATATTAGTTATTATTCTATCATGTAAATACATTTAATGTTTATAAACTATTTATGACTTTTATGGTTTGTGCTTATAATTAATTATAAGCATTAATGTCTTGATTTCCATTTTTTGTAAAGTGATCAAGCATAACCTGGTAGTTAGAGCGCTCAACTCGCAATCCAAGTGTCGTGGGTTTAAGTCTCTGTTACCGAAAGTGCTTGTCTTTTCAGCTATTGGGGTATTATAATATAAAGATCAATCTCACTTTTTATTAAGAAAAGAGTAACCCATGAGTTGCTGGTGGGAAGTGTTGAATATCTGCTCTCCCTCTAATCTGTTATTGCTAAATTAGGGACGGTTAATGTAGATAACCCTCGAGCATGTTTGCGCAAAATTCAAATCAGTCCAGTTTTACATGTCATGCACACACACACAAACTCGCTGTTCATAGAAAATAAAGGTTATCTTGGTATTTCGTTTATTAAATTTTATTTTGAATGAATTTTCTCCGTTTTGCCAATCATATTTGAGTTGTAACAAAAAATACTCTGCCATCAGAAGTTATCAGTAAACTGAGTATCGAAGAATAAAGTACTTGATGTGATTAGTAAAAAGAAAGCGAACAAATGTCACTTTAAGTAAAGAAAGTTTAGCTCTTCATTTCGTTCATAAATATTGTGGTAACATCTAAGAAGTATCATCTTTGTAATTTTTAAGTTTTTATATTGGAAATCTTCAATGTTTCAGAAATGCAAAATCTGTCCTTCTGCTTGATATTATAGTTGTTTAAATATGTACGGAATCATCGTCTGCCTACTAAAATATCGTTCATATACAATAATACGTCTACACTTTTGTATTTATTTACTGTGATATTTGTTGTTTAGTTTAAAATATTAATTACAATAATTATTTATAATCCGTATTAGCAGAAGTAGCCGTGAAATGGCGCTGTGTTCGATCTAGTAAGGAGAAGAATGTTCCGTGTCAGGCTGCTCTCGGTACAATGCATATATCAATTTTAAATATGGTGTTTTGATAATATTTGCCTTTTACTAACGTAAGTTTTCGATATTTATGAATGTGTGCTTAAAAAACTGGAAAAAGAACGAAGATAATTTCAGCTATGTCTAATCTAGGTGTGTCAACTGAGCTTGATGTGTATGACGACCTCCTCCTGTAAGTTGTTTCTATGTTGTCATGACAAAAGCCAGTCACCCTGTTACTGTTATGTTCTTATCACTCATTAATATAAACAATAAAAAACAAAGTTCCAAGCGCTTTGACTTGACTCCATTAATTATAATAAGTTTTTTGCTTTCTCATACCTAACCATCCAACTACTAGTACTATCCAATTTACCAGTCTTTCCTCGACCCGAACTGCTGTGATTTTATTAACTAATCCAACTGTTGCGAGTGTTGGTGTTTTTAACTCTTCTCAAGTTGATCATTATAGAAGAAATCTGTAAAAAAATGCTTTCTTTGTATAAATAATTAATGTTACTGTATATTGTATTTGCAAACTGAAATCTGAAACAAATTATACCCATTCTATTAACTAGGGATGCACGGGTAGTAAAATTTGGGCTGAATACGGAATCTGGGTACCTGGTCACTAAGCTTTGGCACAGGGTCAGGTATCAACTGAGACTGGGTTCTCCCCTTGCCCCCCACCCAAATAAAACAATATGCACAAAAATTAGAAACAAAAACAAAATTAACGTTTATTACATTTAACCAAATAATCACCAATAGAACATTCAAGTTTTACTTACAACTTTCAGTGCATAGTCCCAACTTCTCAAATCTTAACCCCTATGGTTCTTAAAACCCACACCTTCCCCAAAAATCTACTTCTCAGGGAATGCTTGTTATTAACTTCTATTGTTCTCTGAATCCCCAAATTTCAGTGGGTGGTCAGTTTTTGTTGCTTGGAACAAATTTTTTTATAACTAACTAATTATTTACTGTAACTTTCAGTACCACGTTAGTTGCAAGAAAGATTAGGGCTTAGATGCATAACTTCGACACTCGGCTGGAGCCGAGTATTACCAGGTAGCCCAATACCCGGCTGTGGCTTAATATCTGGCTGGGTACCTGTGCATCCCTACTATTAATGCATTTCTATATTTATTTTTTTAATTGTTGCTAAGTACAAAGTCCCTTCATCCAGATAACAACCAAAATCCTAGAAGAAAGTTAACAGATTAGTAAGGAAAGATTACCTTTTTACTTTAGTGAATCTATATTTATTTTCTTTTATGACATATTTCAATAGATGATTTTGCAAAGCTCTTCTATCAGACTCTGAAATATTCCCATTATAGAAGTAAGACTAGTTGGTCAATAATTACCAAGGGAACTCTTTACCACCCTCTTCAAAAATTGGAGAACATAAACATTTCTCCAGTCCTCAGGGCCTGATAACTATGTATTGACCCACCAAAAATGAAAGAGTCCAGCATATCTGATTTCTGACCTACTTTATACCCTAGGGAATATAGAATCTGATTCTGGTGCTACATTTGTTTTTAATCTCTGTTTTACTTCCTTTTTTTTATCACCAAGGAGCTAATATCTACATGATTCAGATCAGTCCCAATATTTACCATAGAATGCTTAGGATCAGAAATACAGCTGTCATCCTTTTTGTTTTTGTAAAAACAGAAGGGAACATTGAAAACCTCAGACATCTAATAATCTTCAACGTCTTTTAGTTTAAGGGCCCAATTCTCCATTTTATCATTTTGATTACCTATAACATACTTAAATATCCTTGCTGTGATTTTTACCATAATGATCCTGCTACATATCATAAGGCTTTCTGAATTTCCTTACTTCTTTTTTTGATTATATTTCTAATCTTCCTATAGTTTCGTAGATTTTTCATTCTACTTGTCAGTTTATCTCTGTTAAACTTTTTGTAAATAATAATACTGGAACTTTACTACTAGGATAACTATTGACTCAATACAAGTAAGTACTTCAAGTAGTAGTACATATTACATTAGCTCACTGTGCCTTTCCCTAGGTTATGATACAGATTTATTGGGCATAATATAGTTATATGGGTTGAGAGCCAAAAATATGCTAAAAAAAAAGATTTTCAAATTGCAAATTTTACACACCAATTTGTTTTGTTAAAGCACAATAATACATCAGTTAAACTTTGAGGTTTTTACCTATACCTTTGAGGCTAAAGAATTGTCTTAGATTTTATAATTTAATGTGTGTATAAGAATGTGTGGTACACCTTTGTATGGTGTAGACAGTTTCCTCACAGAAGTCCACTTGCCAGTTGACATTTATTAAATATGCACCAGATCATCACTATGTTTCTGATGCTTTTACTAACCATCTGTTTCATTTCATATTATTGCTAGAGATGTGTATAACATAACTATAGATCATTTGCTCCTTCAAGGCTGTTCTTTCACTCCCACCATTGGAGATTTTTAATTTTAAACACACTTCTTACCTTAAGATGTGGTAAACACAATAGGATTGGGAGAATTCAAGAGGAGGCTTGATGAATACTTAAAAAAAAAACAGAGCTGGATATAACAAATAGGTGTTTGACAAAATGAATTGGACAACCATGATGGGTCAAGGGGTACCTTGTTATGTTAGTGTGATAGTGGTGATTATATTTTATCTTTTACTTGAGACTCCTGTATTATATTTATGTTTCAGAAATTTCTTTAATTAGAACTTTAGTAACATATACAATTTTTGATTTTGATTGAGAGGCTAATAACCTTAAAAAAGCTTCATCAATAGGAATGGGACAAATAGTAGTTTTGAATCGATATTGGATATCCAATTGTAGAGTAGATATGGCCTTACATATTGAAAATATGCTACAGGCTTGAGCTTCCACTTCGTTGTTGTATAGTATTAAAATATTTACTTCGTTATCATTTTTTGAAAATGTGAGACAATATTTTACACCTCTGATTCCATGCTGAGATTGTGCTTGCTGTTGCTGTCATTATCATTACTATTTATGACATATAGTAGAAACACAGTTGGTGGGAGTGATGTTTATGTAAACTACATAACACTTTAATACTAGGGATAGTGCTACCATGTTTAGAAGTTAGTGTAAAGGGGTCAGTGGATTAAATGATGAAATACATATATTACATGTAGTACACATGCAAATAATGTCATGCCTGCATGATATTGCAAGATAAATCATTGATTGAATTGCTATCTGATTATCCATCTTATTGCAAAATTAATATCTGATTGTATTGGATTTCATCAGATAGTGCAACATTCAATCAGATATTTATCCCAGCCTTATTTATCATTGATACATTATCACAAGATTGACAGCTGTGCAATGTTTCTGCATTAGTTTCAAGTTAATATCAAAAAATATTGTAATCAGCACACTTTTAGTCAAAAAATGGTAATGGGAGGGCAACTATATCTATCATGAACTTGCAAAAAGAATTAATATTTATCTAAGAAGCCCTAGTTTAATTATTTTTTCAGTATTTGGTACAGTGATAACCTAGAATATAATGTGTAAATTCTGGTAGGAAAATTTATCTTATAAATTGTGAAGCATGTACATAGTTTTAAAATTTATAAAACTCACTCAAGTATCACATTATGTATATACCTTGTTAATACATAAAGCAAACATCTTAATAAAAATATTTTGTATAACTGCTTATGTAGATGAGTTGTTGGTTTATTACAATTGTTATTGATTATTAAGCTACTTACTACTAACAGATTTTTGTTTGAGGTCTAATCTGTAGATGCTAATCATAACATTATTTCAGATACGTTACAACAGATAAATTTTACCTGGAACCCCAGATATCCCGAAGTGAAGTACTTGTTATAGATCGTGTATCAAGAGAAATCTCTCTCCAAGGTAAAAAAAAACTTTATTTGATTACCTCTAGATTTTTCAGTCTTTTCACTTTTGTAAGAACTTCTGGGTAAAACTAAAGAAGAATAAATAATAATATATCAACCACACACACACACTATACCTGCTGTACCTATTTCTCAAGACATAGTTGTGGTTGAGCTGGTTTTTTTTATGCAAACAAATTGCTTAACGAAGACTGTTATTATGTAAACTGGATTAAGTGGTCGAAGTGTAATTTTTCATCAATTTTATTTATATTACATCCCATTAGAATTACAGTGAAAAAATTTAATGCTATATTATTTATTTATTTTAACACCAAATTTGTTTATTACTATTGATTTGTCTTAACACAACAGTAAGCTCCAAACTTTTAATTATCTCATCAGACAAAGAATTGTTACATGTGATTCAGAGTATAATTGTCCATTATTATGCCTAACAAATGTATATAAAGCTGAAAGCAATGTTTCATCTAGAAAAAATTTGTTTAAATATCATCTAATACGTCTTAATTAGGTTGAATTTATATCTCAACTTAAAATCCTAATGAGAGAATTTCTTCTTTTAAAAGTTAGAATTATTAACTATTAACTTTGATTAAACCAAGTTACCTACATAGATCATAACTAATAGTGAATCATGTAAAGAGTATAGCAATTAAATATACTGTTCTTAATTTCTTACTTTCCTCACTTGGGTACCCTTGCTGTTTATGATATTTTCAACAGTAATCCCAACAATATCTCACAAAGTTCTGGTGGGTTAAAAGATTTAGATTAGTCATAAATCCATATAATAAGCTAAAAATGCAAAATAATTTTTGTAATAAAAATATAATAATAATATAATTTAACTTAATCAAGATAGATGTATTAAACATTCTAACTGATACTGTTCATGAAAGTAACATTACAAAAAGAATAGAGTATACCTTTGTTATTGAACACATAAGCACTAGCATATTTTGTTAAAAATAATTAGTTTCTTTAATTTTCAAAATATTACTTCACCTGGAAATTTTTCAGATTGACTTAAATACTAGCAAATAAAACTAGAAATTCAAGAAATCTTCTCATGCTCCTGTCAAGTTTCTTGATGTACAGCCTCTTGTTTACTGTAATGTAACAGTGATTTTAATAGATAGTTCTGCTAATTTTTTGAGGACACAATGTCAAATACGTTACAAAAATTTATGAAGAATGTCACTGTAAAAAATAATTCACATCGACTTGAAGATGAAAAGCTTCTGAAATATTGCTACCTTATTCTTCTTTATTGAGACCCTTTTAGCCAACTTCTGTTATGCATAGAAGGCACTTGACACTGATTTTCACTTTTATTTCTTATTGAATATCCTGCCTAAATTATAGATTAAAGAATGGTAAACTCATTTTCACCTACAATTTATACTATATATTGTTTTATGTACATTTCACTATGTCATGTTAAGCACATATTGTGCATGTATTTCTTTTTTTCATGACTAAACTGCTTTTAATTAATACAAAAATATAGTTTTATGACAAAAATAAACAAACAAGTTATTCAAAACTTTCAGTCTCATAATGTTGAATAAATTATGAAATACACAGTTCAGGGTATTTTTCCACATTTTTGTTATTAACTAAACTGTTGAAGGCTCTGTTATTTAGGCTGAAAGGTTTGGAATAAAAAAAAGTATGGAGAAAATTAATGGAGTTATCAAAAATTATTCTATTATATTAATATTATAATAATCTATCATAATTCTGATTTATGTTATATAAATGAAGTATATAACTTACAACTATACTTCACTGAGAATTGTTTTTTTATATAGTTTTTTTTTGTTCATTTGTTTGAGTGAAAAAATACTGTGCAAAATCCACATTATATTCTTCCTGCTAAAGTTTTCTGTCAGCTATTGATTAACATTTTGAACATTGTTCAAGACAGTAAAGTTCTGAGACATTGAATAATATGGATTAAATCAATCTAATGTTGAGTGTTAAGTTTAATACTACTAAATATGAAGGCCAATCTTTTATTCATTTAACCACTTGTAACTGAATTGTGCTTCTTTTGGGAAATTCCATCCCTCGCCACTAACCCTGCACAAAGTTAAATCAAAACAACACAACTAGGCATCTTATAGTTTATGATGGTTTTAGAATATGTAGCATTGATGTTATGCATGAGTTTGGTATAGTTAAATATTAATAAAAATACAACTTGCTTAATTATGACAAGATTTCCACAGCCAACTCGATTTCGGTAATGACATATATCCATGTCAGGAATATTCTATCAAAAATAATTGACTCTAAAGAAAACCAAGAATTGTTAAAAAAATGTAAAAACAGCAACTTCTTAATTATATTTTTTTTCTCAATATTTCACAAAAAAAAATATGTGGGACTAATTAACTCTTTGCAATGTTAGTACAAAATAACCTGATGTTATGATTTTTAGCCCCTGACTTTAATATTGAGGTTTATGTGCTTTACTTCGTGTCTATACATGGTACATGTATCAGAAGGTGTTTGTAATGTAGTAAAAAAGGCAGTTTATGAATCTAAGTTTCAAATGGGCAGCAACTGCCTGTTGTAGAAACTTACAAATGTAGAGGACGACGTTTCGAAAGTCTCCCGCCTGAAGACGAAAGGCAGAAGACTTTCAAAACATCGTCCTCTACATTTGTAGTTTCTACAACAGGCAGTTGCTGTCCATTTGAAACTTAAATTCATTATGAATACTCTGCCTAAGCAACCTACCAAAGAAGGCAGTTTATTTTGTGAAACATTAGGCAACATATACTTCCAAACATTTAAAACAAGAACTTTGGTAAATAACATGGAAGAGAAAGGATAATGATTCTTTTTGTTTTATATGCCATTGCTTAAGGAAATTTAACAAATCAAGTTGTAAACATTCCTGATTTTTTATAATCAGGTGTTATAAAAATTTTCACAAGTTATATTTGCAGAAACAGCTTATAAATAGTGTATCTTTTAAAGTACAAAAAATAACATAAGTTTTGCATTCATTTTTAGCCTACTGCAGTGCAAAAAAAAATAGTATTTTGTGATCTTTGTTGCAAAGATGTAAAAAACAAATATTAAACTTGTATCTATGTCTAAAATACTTTTGTACATAATCTTTAATACTTTGTTATTTCATAACATAAGATATACAGAATACCTTTTGTTTTCTATTTAGTTCTAATGTGTTTTTCTCTTTCAGCACACAAGGACCAAATTCCTTTACATGCAACCAGTAAGCCAGTCTGTGGAATCATTGGAGTTATTAATCTACTTTCAGGTAGAACAAAACAAGAAATGAAACATAAAGTTTCAAAATTTGAGCCTTTTCTTCAGTAAATTAATTTCACAATCAGCAATTAAGTTTTAAACCTAATGTATGAAACGTTGAGCATAATGAACTTGCTTTGAGGTAACACAAGGGTATGTTGAACTCATTTTAAGCAGCTATGGCTGTATATGTAATTGGCTGATACTTAAATAAACTAATGTTGAACCTAACTAGTCCTCCAGTGGCTCAGTGGTATGTCAGAAGGCTTAAAATGCTAAAAACCAAGTTTTGATACGTGTGCTGGGCACAGCACAGATAGCCCATTGTGTAGCTTTGTGCTTAACAACAAAACAAACCTAACTAAAAGTTGTTGGTGTAATTAATATACTGTAATGTAAAGCAATAGAACTTCAAACTTTGTCTATAGAATCATAAGGGTTATAAATCTGTATCTAAGTCACATGGTAAATGATAAACAACATGCTCCTAAATCAAGTTAATGTTTTTCTGTTTCATTTTATCTAACTGTTCGTTAAAAAAAAAAAAAAAGCAAAATGGTCAAACGTTTCCCTGCTGTCTGAGACGTTATTTGAAATTATATATAGTCCCAGGTCTCATTACTATTTCAAGTAAAACTGTAAACACTTCCATGGGAACCACAAGAAAATGCTGTGATATAAAGAAAAAAGCAGAAAAAATAGAAAAATATATAAACTGATGATTACTGAACTTTCTTTTAATAAAGGTAAACACACACATATATAAAACACTAAAATCTGTTTGTCTGTCTATTTTTCTGTTATCTAACTACTCCTAGGTCACTAGCCCAATCTCAAACAAATGTTGTGGGATGATAGTTTGGAACAAGGGGCATATTAGTGGGGACTTAACAACCTCCTCTACCCCCCATTATTGCTGTTATTGAACATTTATTATCTTTGACTTAAGTTAAGGTTAACTACATTTATAGATGGTGCCACATCCTTACACACCAAAAAATAATTACATTTTCTATAACATAGCATACATTTTTAAAAATAATAGTGCCACCCATGACTTCTATTAATTAAAAAGTACACATAAAATTTGATTCACATTCACAGAAGAATTTCGCAGTGACGTTAGTGTTCGGCCTATTGTATTTTTGACACTCCATTCTGTATTCAGTCCTTTAGAGTTTTTAAAGAAAACGAAAAGTATATATTAATATTTTAACCATAGTATGTCCAGCACATTCATTGCCGATGACATGTTTTGCTGAATACAGAGATCATCAAGCTGACTGGGACACAACAAACACAGTAGTGGTCTGAACACTGTTTACAATAATCATTTGTTAAAACAACAATTTGAATATAACAAACTGATAAGGGAACTTGTATAACAAAGCACTATTAAGTTATTAATTAGTAGCTGAAAGAAAAGGTTTGTTTACAGCGTCCAGCAACTGTTTCAATGAATTTTTGTTTTTTATTTCTTTAAATAAAATTAACATAGTTATTTTAAATGTTTTACTGGAGAGATTGAGAGTTTTATATGTATATATACTCACACATAAAACTCAAATGTTTTTTAATAAATTTCTTTCACGATTTATTAATCTCTTATATGTTCAGTGAACATGTCTACCTGTATTTCCTATTTGGGTAGCCTTGCACCGGCAGTTAGGAACAAGTTAATCTGAAAAAAACGAACCTATATAAGACAACAGATAGAAGGGACATTTAGCCAATGAGCAACACAACTAAGTAATCTTGTGAACAACATTTCTAGATGTAACAGAATTCACTAAGTTCACATTCTTTGGTAAAATATTTTGGTTTCTTACAAGGAATTACTTGTATAACTTGTTTCCATGTGAGAACATGACATATTTTGGTCACCAGGCATTTTCTTTTACATTTTGAAATTAGTCATTGATATCATTTTAATTATCTAAGAATTATATTGTACAGCCTAAGTTTTTATCAGAATTAATTAACTCTTATATATTATGATTCTAAAAAAAAAACCTTTAATTTAAAGTTAAAAAAATTATGCATTTCTTTTAAAAAAGGGATTTAAAAAGTGTTCCTATTGATTAGATGAGCTTTCAAAACATACGTATGATGTTTGCGTAAAAATTCCAAAAAAGTATATGAAGAAGCATGGTTGTTCAAAGAGAGTGGTGAGCAGCAGGTTAAAGGTTAAGGAATCATTCTCAGTGACTGTCAAATCAGATTTTTTTATTGTTCTTTTGTGATTCTAGCAGCATATGAAATTCTTAGTAAGTGAACTTCAAATTCTTTTGTAAGTGTGTTGTCTGTATGCATTTACTGCACTTACATGAACAGACACTTACGTTAATTGCTGCAGAAAGCATTATGATGCAATCTTGCTACTAAAGTGAAACATTGTGCTTAAAGGTTACAGTAATTTTCTGCCTTGTAGTGAAATTGTTTTAGATTACACTAATGTATAACTTTGCTATTTGTCACAATGTGTAGTTAGCATCATATATCATCTGCAATGTGTAGATGCAAATAGCAGTTAACAACATATACAATCTGTTGTGTTTGTTGACACAGAGTAGGAAGCATTTTACATCATCTACTCTGAGATGCTTAGCTTTCAAAAACAGCCTTCAAAATAGATCTTTAGTATGACAGGTATGGATTTTGTATTTATTTAGGATCTTTCCACCTGATGAAATTAATACACAACCACTTTCTGTTGCATAACTTCACTTCTGCTTCATGGCATTTCACCTTTGGTTGCTTTACTGCTTTTTACTGTTCCAGCATTAGAATGATGCAGAGGTGATTAATGCAATTGAAACTCATTTTAGTATAGCATTAAGGTTTATAATGCATATCCATCTCTGATATTTTCTCCTCTCATGATTGGTTGCTCACGAAGAATAACTTTAGGCAGGTTGCAGCATCTTTGGTCAAAGCTAATGATCAGTTATCAGGAAGGTTACAATAACAGGGTCTTGACATTGGTTCCAAAAGTAAAGGTCCAATGGAATAGGTAAAATATTGAATTTTTTTTTAAAACCCATGCTTGAACATTATATGTAGTAGTTGTATCCCTAGTGAACATCATCTTGTTTTTGAAATCATAACATTTTTAAAGGTCTCTTTGATTACAACATGAAAATTTCATTAAGTTTATTTTTCTTCACTGTTCTTAAATGATACATCATTTTTGTCATTCTTCAGGGCCATATCTTGTCGTAATTACTAAGAAGTCTAAAGTTGGAGAAATCAATGGTCAAAGTATATGGAGAGTAGAAGAAACAGAAATCCTGTCATATTCTAGAACACTGTTACATCTTACTGAAGAACAAGTATGTTGAGCTGAGAAAAATATTAAATCCAGTAATGCAAGTATATTTCTTAGAAAATAACTGAAGGTTTGTTTAAAGGTTGAAAACTTTCTACATTCATAAGTACTTTTTTGTACTATTGTTGTCAGTTGTTTGTTGACCAGTATTTTTGAGTCTCCAAAGAAAATATTTTAGACTCAAACCATTGAATATGCTTAAAAGGAAACAAAATTTCAAAATTTAACTAAAAAACACTTCCATCAATGTTGAAATTATATATGATTTACAATACCAAAATATAAAATTCACGTACTTTATCTGAAAATACATTTAGATATATTAATATTTTAACAATATGTTAAAAAAAAACTCATTTTAGAATCTGATTACCAAATAAGATGAAGCTATTACCAAACTACATGTATTACTCATATTCATTACTCTGCCTTGTTGTGTTGAGCCTGTAACCATATCAACCACATCTTCAATATCTTTTAAACAGTGAATGTGCATACTATAATGATATGAACTGTATGTTCAATTTAATCTTTTAGACAGTGAATGTGTATACATCTGTTTTCTTTGTGATCAGATATATGGTTAGTTTCTATCCAACTTACCATCAGATTTCTACGGATGGTCATTTAATCAAATGGATAATTCCCTCTACCTTCTTGCTTATCCATTACTAAAACCAGTAAACAAATTACCATCCTAAGATGCAATAATCAAACTCTATCTGTCTTTGGTGCAGTCTGTTCTCCACACTCCTTACTTTTACTTTTCTGCTACGTATGATGTGACACATACACTACAAAGGCTTTATAACACAAGCCCTGAGTTCCTGCAAATGCCCCTTTTTGAAAGAGTAAGTTTATATTTGTTTGAAAGGAGAACTTTGTTTTGTAATGAGTTACACTTATTTAACCCATTCACTGCGGCTGGGATGTATATTTCCCGGTGCTCCCACCCCTTCACACTGCGCCTAGGACAAATATTTCCCATTGTGGATGCTGTTTATGAACCTTTCTCTGCTGGGTCCAGGTTCATCATCTTGACTGTCATCACTAGATGAAGAGCTAGCATCCTCTTGTCTCATTACCTCTTCATCATCACGCATTTGAACACCACTTGACTCACTTTCACTATCTCTTCAAAGCTATCTAAGTTAAGCAAATAAAGTGCATTTACATAGTAATTTGGGTTACTACTTACCACTCTAGCGATGTAGGCTTGGTCTGCACTCAATTGTTATACATTCTGCTTAGACATCTTGTTGATGGCAAACATTGAGGGAAACCATATATCAACATTAAGTGGGATGCCAATAAATACTCTCCAACTCATTTTACTCCCATATATCACGCATGGCAATTTTGAATGACAATGGGAAACATTTGTCCCAGTCGCAGTGTGAGGAGGGTGGGAGCACTGGGAAATATGTCCCAGCTACAGTGAATGGGTTAATTGAAATAACTTGCTATTAGAAACAGATGTACTGCTTATTGTGACCTTTCTAGATTATTGTTATTGATATTGCTAAAATAATTATTTCTAACATCATTTAAATATCAATACAAATTTTGCTTTCGTATAAAATTTTAAACATATTTTAAAAATTTCAGTGTTAAATTATTTTTTAAACTTTCTGAAATTCAACTTTAGAAAAACTTTTATAGGCTGACCAGCGGTTTGTGTGGAACAATCACTTAATGAGAGATTTCTTAGCTCAGCCAGAGGTATGACATTCATGTAGCATGTTTCTTTCCAAGCTGTTACTTGGATTTTTTTAATCCAACTAGAGGTATGAAAATGATTAAGCATGTTTATTTCCAAACTGTTACTTAGATTTCTTTACCTAACCAGAAGTATGACATTCATGTAGCATGTTTCTTTCCAGACTATTATACATTTATCAAATGATTTGTTTACTCTTCGTTTTGATAAGTCAATTCTGTCAATATTTGTAATATGTTTTGGATGTGAGAATCTAAATAATACTTCAGTAATTTGAAGTGTTTCATTCATATTAATACATTGACTTTTATGTAAATGTTTACAGAAATATTTTTAAAGCTGTCCTTATTTTATTGTATAGATAATTATATTTTATATTTAATGATAAACCATAATTAAAATAAATTAAGGATCCATTTTAGACATGTTTTGAGGAAAATTTCATTTTTAGGGGGAATTTATTTATTATTGTTATTCTGAATTTGTTTATGCTCAAATTTTTTATTCCTACTGTGTTAAGGTTATTGAGTTTAAATATTTTAATTATATTATTTTTCAGCTTCATCGCTACTGGCTTCCTGTTATTCATGGATGTATCCTTCTTTGCTGAATTTTTTGTTGTTGACAAGAAATGTGAATTAAAAAAGCAAAGATGAAAAACCTTTTTAATGCATGCATTCATAGTTTCATGAATCTCCAAAAGTTTAGAAAGTAATCTTCAAACTTTCAACACATGGAAGAAC
>NW_013667607.1:187385-219994 GCF_000517525.1 Limulus polyphemus
AAATATTTTAATTCTATTATTTTTCAGCTTCATCGCTACTGGCTTCCTGTTATTCATGGATGTATCCTTCTTTGCTGAATTTTTTGTTGTTGACAAGAAATGTGAATTAAAAAAGCAAAGATGAAAAACCTTTTTAATGCATGCATTCATAGTTTCATGAATCTCCAAAAGTTTAGAAAGTAATCTTCAAACTATGAGCAGTGTAATAAACTGAAAAAGTATATCAGTATTTGTTTTATCAGAGTTCCTGTAATACAGTCAGATAATTAGTTTTTATATAGCACAGAATTTTTATCTATTAAAAAGTAGCTCTACTTCTCTTGTATTCATTCTAGTTTACTGAATATTTGGTATTGATAAAGCAATATAACAAATAATAATGTTATAAGCATAGTGATGATATTATAGTACATTTTAATACCTAATATTAATGTACATTACATGTACATGTTATTGAACATTCAACTAATAATTTTGAACTCGTTGGCAGCCATACCTAAAAAATATAAACATTTAAAGTTCTATATACCTCTGGTTAGAATAAAAGATTTTGATTTTGTTTTCAGTTTAAAAGTAAAGTTGAAAGCCTTCACCAATTTTGTTGTTTTCTTTAAGCCTATAAAAAAAGTCATGGCAATTAAAACTAGCATTATCAATCAGAAAACATTTTCATGGTGTCTGATTTCAAGGAGAAGTTGCTTACGTGCAGGCACACGATATTTTATGAGAGGCCTGGACTCCGAAGGTCATGTTGCCAACTATATTGAAACAGAACAAATTGTAGAGTTTGATGGCAGCAAAAGTTCTTTTGTACAGGTAAACATCGCTTAGCCTTGTTGTTTTATTTGAGATGTACATAATTTTTCAAATGGCTTAAAAATAATTGTTGTATGAGCATTTAGATAAATATTCATTTACTGAGAACTAATTAAAACTCATAAAAGTAAAGGTCAGAACTATTTTCACTAAATGTAACATTTATATAATTTTTTTTCAAATGTAGAAACATACCTTGTATTAACATTTGTATTTTGTGTAAACTTTCTTTTGAAAATCTTGAACATAACTTTTACAGTTATTAACTAACTTTTTTTTATCACTTAGTAAATTCAGGTATTGCGTAATAATCTATGTCAGATGTTCTCAAACTGTTTGTGACCATTCCTCATGGAGTTGTATTACAGATTTTAAAATAAAAGATATGTGTAAAACTTTATTTACATATCAAGAAATGTACTCAATTTGTATTTAGGGATGCCTGAAAATTTGGGGGTTGAGGATTATTCAGGGCCACAAAAGGGGGAGGGTCTCAGTCTTGAAGAACTTGGGAACCCATAATCCTTAGTATATTTTTATAGTATCAGACAATACATATTTTACTTGACTGGAGTCTGTTGACTGCATCCTTAAAAGTTTTAGACAAAATTTCAAATTAATAGTGCCAACAGTTCAAAAAGTTGTCCAAAATCTTAAACAGATCCATTCCACAGAAGTCTCCAATTGAGTTTGTTTTAGCACAAGGCTACATGGTAGGCTTTCAGCACTCTGTCATCTAAAATCTTTAATTTTAGCATTGTAAGTCCATAAACTTACTGCTAACTCATTGGGGGACCTCCAATCAAGTAAAGCAGTTTTCTTTACCTGAACTTTTTTCTTAATCAAGTGTATATTATTCTTTTAGACTCGAGGATCGGTTCCTCTGTATTGGACTCAGATGCCAAATCTGAAACGAAAGCCTTCACCTCAAGTTATTAACAATCAGAACCACGTAAGTTTGGTTTAATTGAGTAATAGTATATGTAATCCTGCCTGTATAGTGAAATGAAAGAATGTGTAGATATTGTTTTGATAAACATACTTTATTGTGTGTAAAAGCATTGTAGTGTTAATTGTACTAAAAACCTATAACTGTGAATTGTAAATGAGAAATATCTTTAGCTGTTCATAAGGAGCTCACACCAAATTAGGAACAGAAAGCTAATGCTTTTCCTTTCATTACTGAATGATAATCAACTCTTCCACATAAGTAAACTTGTAACATCTTTCAAAGCTTTATTCAGATGTCAGCATTACACAAACTCGTACTCCAACCATAAATTCTCATTTAATACAAGAAAATCAAAGACACGTGCTAGTATATTATATTTTTTTATTTATTTTGATTTTTAAGACATAATTCTGAATTTAAACAATTATTTATATTTGTTGAAGTTGATTATAACTTAGGAAACATTGATGAACATACACAAACTGTAAAGGTAAATGATGTTTTTGGTGAAGAGGTGCAGTCTTGTAATGCTCAGTGTATTTTCTCACTTTGATGTCATTAAAAAACCATTAATATCTTGTATAACAATTAAATATTTGACTGTTCTATGTATAATTATTTCTCTGTCATTGTTTTTTACTCTTACTTGACTTTCAAATTACAGGCATGATTGTTCTTTGTTAAATACAAAATGAACTCTCTCATTCTCTGTAATTATTTTTATGCTCATACTTAGCTGTTAGATTAGTTGTGATTATTTTTTTAAAAATAGATGAACCTTATATTTTCTGTCATTGTTTTTACCATTACTTGACTGTAAGATTACAGGTATGATTGTTCTTTGTTAAAACTGATGAACCTTATATTTTTTGTCATTGTTTTTTATACCATTACTTGACTGTGTAATTACAAGTATGAATGTTCTTTTTGAAAAAAGGTGAATATATGTTAGCAAATAAATAAAATGACCATGAACTCCACAGAATCTTTCAAAGTTTTTTATTTGCTCAGTGTTGATAAAATTTCCTTTACTGTGTAACATGTTTTTTCTTTGTTTAATATTAGTGTATACTCTTGTAGATGGTTTAATTTTTGGAATAAAGTGGTCTTAATTTGAATGATAGAGTTCATTACAGGAAATGTATGTTCCAAATGAAAGGGTAAAGCTGAAATGTTAAACAAATAAAAACTTTTGAAAGAGTCTCTCTAGTTCACCTTTGTTTTATTTATTTGTAATTATGTGTGTCATATTCCAGTCAGCATTACATAATTTAAAGAACTCTGTGTTTTTTTACATCACTTTTAGATTGATGGTTTCTCCAAACACTTTGACAACCAGATATTTAACTATGGAAGACAGGTTCTAATTGATTTGGTATGATTCAATTTTCTTTATTTATATGAAAAATCTTGAAATAAAGATTATTTTCATTCTTATTGTATTGCAATAATAAGAAATATTACTGAGTTGTGTTTATTTTAGAGCTACAAAGCCAGTCTGTTAATATCAACTGAAGTTTCATAATATCAAAACAAAAACATTATTAAATTTTTTATTTCTATATACATTTTCTATTTGTTTTTAGTGTTTCACTAAACATGTTTCTCTAAGTAAGTTTACTCTTGTGGTTTTATTTACAGACTTGGTAATTGTTTAATAGCTCTAAGTGAAATGTAAGAAGTGTTTGTCAAAGTTTCACTATTATTTGTGTGCAGATAGACCAGAAGGGTGCCGAAGGATGCCTAGGGAAGAGTTTTGCAGAAATGGTTCAACTTGGTAGGAATTCAAACATAAGGTGACTTGTTAATTTTGAATACTAGTAAAATTAATCAAATGCTGTTTAATACAGGAGATCAAAACTGACATAAATTTTTGTTGCATTATTGAACTGGAATGTTTATAAAATCTAAAGAAAATTGCCATTTTGCACATAGCTGAAAGTGAATAATAAAGTCATGATATAAGATGTTATTTGAATTGTTCAATAATGTAGAGTGAAACAACATTTTGCACAATTTCTAGAACAAAGTTGTAAGTTAATTACATTTAGATATTACTGACCACTGATTGATGTTTGAGAGTGGGTTACTGCACAGTAAGAATAAAAAAATGTTGAAGGTACCATGGACGGAGACGACCTATCTGATACAATAATACAGTTCTCTGCAACTGAAATTATTGCTATTTCTACTTACCTTGTATGAGAATTGTAAATTCAGGATTAAAATTGATAAAAGCTTGGTTTTTAAACTTATGAAGCTGTCCATGGATGAAACTAATTGTGTTTTATATGATAACTATCAGACTGGTGTTAAAATGTACTGTAATTTTGCCATTTGTAATAAAAAATTAGCATAAAAAATGGTAAAAACACACTATCATAGTTATGAACAAATGATTAAAGAATTAACAAAACATATAAGAAATTTGATAGGTTCTAATGGGGAAGGTGTTGCAGAACTGGGCCAAATAACTGTAATGCTTCTTTGTACTAATGTTTTTTTAACCAACAAAAATACATAGAAGAGAAGACAACTCCCAAAAAGAATGCTTTAAGATTTTTCTAGGCCTAAATAGGCAACTTGAATTTTTGCCCCACCCAAAAAAGAAGAAAAACAATGTTTGTTTTTTTACCCTATTTGTTTCAATCCAAATTGGTAAAATAAAATCTTTGCAAAATACTTATCTTTGCCATTAACTAAGATTGTCTTTCCTTAGAATCTTCTCCCAAGATGTGTAACTGTTTTGACTGTTTGAGCCTGATTCCTGTAATCTTGTTGTTTTTCAGTTATTGTTTTTTATTTGTAGCAACTTTCAAGATAATTGCTGGAAAGAAAGTATTTTCTGTAGTTTATTGGCTAGTTAGTGATTTCAGTAATTCACCAAGAAAGTGGATTTCTGTTTTAAATAAAATACTGTGCTGAAAAGATTAAAAATAAAATAAAATTTGACAACACATGGCTTTTCTTTCTTTGAGTTTGTAAGACATTTCTTTTTTTCTGCATAAATTCAATCACCAATAATTGCAGCAAGGTTTTTAATACCTAATCTGGAGCAAAAATATGAATGAAAACTATTAATTGTGCATACATTTAATTTATAGACTTTTTAAATATGTTATATTATGTTTTCAAACAAATTCTTCCACCTTCAGAGGCAATATTGTAATCAAAATTACATGATGATTGAATTTATTGAATTGCATACTTTGACATATAGATGCTTTTGATTAATAAGAAGTATAAAAAAAATCGTTTTTTTACTTTATATTATAAAAAGTCTAATACATTGTATGTACAGATCTGTCTTCAGATATTTCTTGTTCTGATTCCTATTGAAGCTCTTTTAAATCCTTTATGTTTGACAAGAATCACCAAGGGAATACATGAATTTTCATTCAATCATACATTTCTTTTTACATTAGGTATGAAGCTTTTGATTTCCATCATGAGTGCAGAAGAATGCGATGGGATCGTTTGTCAATTTTAATTGATAGATTAGCATCAGTGCAAGATGACTTTCGGTTAGTCAATTGTTTCAAGATTTAGGTTTTAAGTGCTTGTGTATCTTTTAGTGTAACTAAACGTTTTGTGAAGTAATGCATCTGTCTTTGCATTCTCTCTCACTCTTTTTTTTTAAGTTTAAATATACAGTATATGTCTTAAAAATTATATTATTTTGTGTTTTCAGATATTCTGGATTTGATTACTTAATGAGAAAACCTGATAAATAATTTTTTTGTCATGCACAGGAATTATTTTCTTTAATACTAATTTATTAATTGAATTAAATATGTTTAAGTCATAGTTTAGGGTTAAGAACAACAGTTTGATATTATATTGATCCATATTTTGTAATTTGAACTCTAACCAAATTTTTAAGATTTTAGGGGATTCATTTTAAAAACCAAATTATGAGGACAACCTTAGGAAATTAGTGATCAGAATGCCTGCCTCAGTTTACTCTAGTGTTTATAAGGTTTTAGCTTTCATATGTATTTTTAATTTTTCAAATCATATTGTACTAATTACTATATGCTACTTTTTGAATTATTGTATTTCTGATCTATCTCGTTAGCTTATTTTTGTCATATTTCTGATTAATGTTTGATATTAATTGAATGAAAACTTGTTTCTACATACATGATATCCACTTTTTAAGTCGTAGTTTATTTTTTGATTTTTTGGAAACAGGTATTTTCACATGCTAAAAGATGGCACTGTTGCATGTGTACAAGATGGGGTATTTAGAACCAACTGTATTGACTGCCTTGACCGAACCAATGTTGTTCAGAGTCTTTTGGCAAGGAGAAGTCTTGACCAACAATTAAAGGTAATTGTTTAGTTGTTGCTTTCTAAACTCATGATATTGTTATTATTTTACTATGATCATCAGATTTATGAGAACTGTTCCAAAGTGCTCCTAATGTCATATCATTTTGTACCATATTGCACCATATTAATTTTTAGTATTTTTATACATTTTTTACACTGTTAGGAAAACATGGAAATTAATGATCACAAGGTTTGTAGAAACCATTCCCACATTCTTGTGGCCAGGTGGATAAGGCGCTCGACTCGCAATCTGAGGGTCGCGGGTTCGAATCCCAGTCCCACCAAACATGCTCGCCCTTTCAGCCGTGGGGGCGTTATAATGTGACCGTCAATCCCACTATTCGTTGGTAAAAGAGTAGCCCAAGAGTTGGCGGTGGGTGGTGATGACTAGCTGCCTTCCCTCTTGTCTTACACTTCTAAATTAGGGACGGCTAGCGCAGATAGCCCTCGTGTAGCTTTGCGCGAAATTAAAAAAAAAAAAACAAAACCCACATTCTTGAAGAAGAAATCTTTTATGACTGTTAAAAAGACCGTAAAATACCCAGTGCTTCAAAATTTTATTTTATGTAACAAACGATTTTATGAAAATATGCATCCTAAAAACTGATAAAACCTGTATTAGTCATGTAAGTTGAAGATAATACAAATATGTGTAGATGAATGAAATGTGTTAAAACTGGGATTATTTCATGCTGCTAATACTTTCATCTGTTTGTCTTGTTATAGGCAAGGAGATACTTAAATGAATTGTTTTAAAAGTGGGGAAACAAGCAAGGAGATACTTAAATTAATTGTTTTAAATGGGGGGAAACAAGCAAGGAGACACTTAAATTAGTTGTTTTAAAAGTGGGGAACAAGCAAGTAGACACTTAAATTAATTGTTTTAAATGGGGGGAAACAAGTTATTTTTTAATGCATAAATTGAAATTGTCTCATGATCGTTATTTGAAAATATATTTTGTTTTCTCTGTGCAGAGATTAGGAATATTAAGAGAAAGACAGAGGATCGAAGATCAAGTGAGCTTTGAATTTGTGTACAGAAGTGGTAAGTTTCTTTACTACTGTGTGATCCTTAAAGTAATTTACAGTATTTTCATAAAGAATATCCCTGTTTCATGTTAAAGAAATTCTTGCAGACTATGTATTGTTTACTTAACAACACATCTGTACAATTTGGCCATCATTTCTTCCAACAAGTCGTCCCACATGTTATGGAATTATACTTATTCAAACTGGAATTTTTATACATAACAAATCTTACTCAGAAAGACTATATTAAAGCTTTGCACATCAGTTGCATTTGTGGATATATCGATGACATACTTATACCTAATCATCAATGTTTTCTTCACACAGCCAAACAAATTTGTACACTCTCGAAACAAGTTCTTTCACTAAAAACAAAGGACACTACCTGGATGTAGATATCATTATCATTAACCAAACTTATCAATGACATTGACACATTCAACTTTGAAGTTGTAAACTTTCCCTTTCCAAGTAAGTTATATTGCAATTGTTACTACTTGCAGCTTATTAGATACAATAGAATTCCTTCGACCTTACAAAACTTCTTGGAAATAACTTATGAACTCACTTATGTCTAACAAACAAGCTTTCTTTTATCTCTTGTTAAATACAAAATTAATTCAGTTTTGTTCCATTAACTTTGAGTTTTACAGAATATTACAAAGTTTTCAAAACTTTCATGTCTACACTTTAATTTTTTGGAAATTGTTTAAAGTATTTTTGAACTGATTTTCCTCTTGTTAGTTCAAACTCTTATTATATTTAGTTAATACTAACTATGTAACAGTTCTGTAAATGCTATAACATTACATCATTGATTGAATTACATTAATTTTTGGTATTTACTTTATTTGCCATATTTATCCTAACATCCCTTTCTAAGCCTTGAACTTTTTTGAATCGTATTGCATTATAACTTTTTGGCTTTTACAAAATATCTAACTTTATTACTTTATGTTGCCCAGTCTCTCTGCTTTGTTAACCTTATGTGAACAACATTGCACCAACCCAATTTCTACGAAGCTATACCAAGCAATGTTTGCTATAATTCTAAGTTTAATAAGTATATCTTCATGACATTTAGAAAGCTTTTAGTAAACATTAAAAGTATATGTTCATGAAATTTAGAAAGCTTTTAGTAAACATTAAAAGTATATTGTACATAAAAAATTAATTTTTTATAAAGATTTATCTGGAATTTACTGAGTCAGCCTGACTGAGTCTGACTACTCTGAGTGCAAGATGATTTTTATTTTAAGAATAAAAAAATACTTTTTTCATCCTACAGCTTTCATATTTCATTTGCATAACCTGTAAAACCTCTTAAATGAATATCAAAAATATTTTTTTTACTAAAACTTTTTTATATTTTATCTGTTATTTTCTCTACTCTAACATTAACTGTAACAAAATAATCAATGTAGGGTAAATTGAATAGTTGAAAAATATGAAATAAATCAAAATTATTCTTTCATTTCTTTCTTTCTAGAATAACTGCATAATGTTATAGACAAGTACACACTTTTTATTATTACAGCCAAAAATAATAAACTTTTCATATCTGGGTTACTTTAGTTTTATTGTTTTACAGCAGGGTACACTGTTAGCCATTTCTCACAGCCATACAGCTTTGCATAAACAAACAAGTTATGAGCATAGCAGAAATGAATAACAAACATTCCTTGTGCACATATCATGCTACAGTCTTGACTATCATGAGAATTTTTTTATGTAATTTTTGTTTCATATAACTTTTCTTATTTAACGTAATAAGTTTCTAATTTTTTTATTTAGTTAACTTTATTCAATAGAAAAATATACATAAATAACAAGAAATCTAATACTTGCTCATCCAAACTCCCATTTTTTGCTGGCGACAAAATATTGTAGGCCAAACATACTGTTGATGTGAATGTGCTTTGTGGTCACTGTGAGAAAACCTATACACTGGATAGGGGAAGCAAAGAATACTAAGTTTATCTATTATATTGTAGGCCTACTTTTATGTAACAATGTTGGTAGTTCAAAATATTTTAAATGTTTATTTCAAATATGAAATTTAGAATGGGGCTTAAACTTAAATGCCTTAAATTTGATATCTATTTAACCAAAGGAAAAAAAAATAAAACATATTACAGAAATAAAGTAGGATTTTAATATTTTTCTACAAATTTACTTATTAACAAAGGAGTTATACAGTGATTCAGTAGTATGTTTTAGTTAGACTTAAAAAACCATCACTAGATCAAATTTAATACATGCTCCTTTTCATTTTCATATATACTCTGTAACAATGTGTCCTTTGATGGTATGCTTTTAGCTGACAGTCTGACTTACCATTTTTTGTTTTACATTAATAAATAAGGAATACCTTAGGTGGCTTTTTATTCTTTAGAAGTAACTTTATCAAAGTATTTGGATTAATATTGTATTTATTGTTGTGTCCATTATATGATGTCCTTGTAACTTAAAATATGTATATTTTGTCTTATGTTTAAAGGCTTATGATCGAAAACATTTTTTTGAAAATGTATTTGGACTCATATTTGTGATCATTTTTAGTGTGGGCAGACAATGCTGATGTGTGTAGTATCCAGTATGCTGGAACAAGTGCTTTGAAAACAGATTTCACAAGGTGAGGTGTCTCACGTGTGAATAAAGTGTGGTTTAGATGTAGATTGAGAAAAATTTAGTGTATCAATTGATTAATGCCAGAAAATATAAAACTGTAATTTTTCTAAGTTCTACCATTACAGCTCTTCCAAAGATGCATTGTTGATATCATGGCACATTCTTTAAAGGTTATGATATCCTAACCAGTTAAAACATATTTAAAAAAAAAGGCAGTTAGAGAGTCACAAATGTGATTCAGAAGAAATCATAGTAAGGGCAGGACTTAGAAATATCATTGTGGTGTGTGACTTTTGCATCAACCTGTGTTGTTTAGAAGAAATTCAACAGATAAGGATATACATTGCTAAAGATGCTGTATACTAGGGTACTGGGGGAACATGTAATTAGGGTACTAGAGTAAACATAGCTAAAAATATTAGTTTTTACATGACAAAGGTACTGGATTCCAGGCACATGTAGTTGAGAATACTAAGGAGCATAATTAGGGATACTAGAGTAAACATAGCTAAAAATATTAGTTTTTACATGGCTAAAGATACTGGATACTAGGGTGTATGTAGTTGAGGGTGCTGAGAAATATATAATTACGGGTACTAGGATACACACATAGCTAAAGGTGTTGAAATATATGTAGTTAGAAGAGCAAGGGAACGTGTAGCCAATGGTGCTAAGGGTACTAGATTGCATGTATCTGAGGGTGCCGAAGTAGGTGTGGTTAGGGATACTAGAGTGCAGAGGCATATGGAACTAGAAAGCTTGTGGTTGAAGGTACTATGGTTCATACATTTAAGAAAAATAAAATGTATGTGGCTAGAGGTACATGCTTCCAAGAGTTAAAAGTTTCTCAGAGTTTGAATTTTATGTAAAAATATTAAAAAATCTGTATATAATTATATTTTGGCTCTATGATAGTAATATGAATAGTATTCATAACTTCTTCATTTGATCATTATAAAATATGTGTTGTTTTCTCCAGAAGTAAAGCAATTACAAAACGCTGTACCATAGTACAAGCAAATGGCATTGCATAGCTAGATGTTGAAACATTCAATTATTTGTGATTTGAAAACTGTTACAATTATGAATAAACCATATAGCATTTAACATGGCTACAGTTTTACCAGCTTTACTCCACATTCATTAAAACAGTTAGAAGATTAAAAGTCCTTCACAAATTGGTATAAGTAAAATGTTATGTTAAAGCAACTTACTGGCTTTTGTGTGGTTTGATATTAAAATGTTGTTGAAACAGGGCACTTTAGGGAAAAAACTATGAAGCAAAAAAAAAGAAAGATTAAAAATTGTAAAATAATTTGAAAGCAACTCAAATTTATGACAACATTGAGTTTCAAATACGTGTCACATATGTTCTATGAATTTGCTGAGCTTCGTGTAATAATGTAATAATTAAGTATTCTCATTTTCTGTGTGTTGGGCACAGCATGGTTGTTAGTGTGTTAGACTTCAGGTTGAAAGCTCTAAGGATTAAGCTGTGGTGACATTGAATGTGCTCTGCATTTTCAGCATTGGGTGCATTATAACAATAACAGCCAACTTCCTTTATATCTGGTTGAAAGGTGTACAGATTTTTTATGGTGGAAGATGGTGCTTTCCCTTCATCCAACCTGTTGGTAGTTCAAAATTAGGCACTACTTTTTCTGAATGCTATGAGTCTCTCATCTTGCTGTTTAACCAATGTTATTGATATAATTTATTATGCATTAAATATTATTCAACAAACTGGCATGCCATGCTACTAGTTCTGCATATTAATTTTAATAGACTGGAATCTTATCTTCAGATGTACTCAGTGTGCATTTATAGAATATATCTTAATTATTTCTGCAGGACTGGAAAAAGATCTGGAGTAGGCTTGCTCAAGGATGGCTGGAATACATTGATAAGATACTACAAAAATAACTTTGCTGATGGGTTCAGACAGGTAATAATATTATAAATAAAATAAAGTTCTAAAATTTGTTTACTCTTGGATATTAGTTAGTCTTAGACTTTCTGTAGCATCTTAAATTAACATTTACTACTCAAGTAGTTGGCTTATCAATTAGTCATGTTTTGATTATCAAGGAAGATATCAGTTGTATGGAACATTGGGGTGCAAAGACTTTGGAATTAATGTGTTCTTGTATGTACTGAAAATAGTCACTAAAGTTATTTTACAAATTTTGTTATAGTTTACTTCATCTGAAAAACGTATAACAAATATTATACAAGTTTTAGTTCTACAACAATCCAATGTCAAACATTTGTGTTTTCAAGTCAATATTAAATTCAAATAAGAAAAAAGGTTTAAATCTTTAAAGGAGTAAGAGAAGTAACCTTCAATAAACCCTATCCTGTCAGGCAAGGATTTATTTAATGTTCAGTATATTAACAACAGTTTTATTAGTTGGATCTAAACAATGTATTGAGTGTGGCAGTAAACAACTCATGAACTAACACTTAAGTATGGATGTGATGATAAGCAACTGATGAACAGAAGACAAAAGTATTGAGTGTTTTAGTAAACAACTAATCAACTGAACAGTAATTATTGAGAGTAATGTTAAACAACTCATGAATTTGAGATTTCGATGCTCATTAAAATTATATTCTTAAAGCCCTCTTGCAGAAAATAGACAATAAAAATATATAAAAAGATAGTCCACAAGAGAATATCATGTTGAATAACAGAGTATATGTGGTTTTCATGGTATTAGGTATTCTAAGATTACTTGATGAAATGTTATTTTTATGGAAATGTGTAAAAAGTGGTATCACAGTTATCCAGGACCCCAATTAGAGGCTGAGTTTCTCACTCACATAAAAATAGAGTTCATTCAAATTTATCTTCATGGTAAAAAGGATAAAATACTATTTCTTATGAAGGAAAAAATGTTCTGAACAGCATGTACACATGAATTACCAGTGTACTTCAAGCTCAAAAGAAAAATAAAAAGTCAGTGTTTTCTTGATGTGTAATCTTGCATGTTATTATTGATGCCTTTGACTAATTACACGTGTGTGTTGTATTTTATGTCTCACTTTTTGAAAGTTGTATAGCACAGTTAAATTGTACTCTCACAGTAACCTTCCATCTCCCAGGAAAAGTTAGAAAGTGTTGTCATTAAAAATGGATCATCATTATATGACCTAGTATTTACCTAGCATCTTCAATGTGTTTCTAGGTTACTGAATATATATATACATATACATAAAGCACAAAAATCTGTGTCTGTCTGTCTGTCTGTCATCTAACTACTCCAAGGTCACTGGGCCAATCTCAGCCAAACCTTGTGGGATGATAGTTTTGTAACAAGGGGCATGTTAATGGGGGGTCAAAACCTGATTTTGAGCATTTATTATATTTGACATAAGTTAATGTTAACCACATTCATAAATGGTGCTAGAAAACAAACGTTATTAAATTTTTTATAGCACAATATACACACAGTATGGGGGGGGGGGGCACACAAACTGAAAACTGTAATAATATATTATGTTATAAATAAATTGTGTGAAAGTTAGGATTTTTGTGTTATTTATCATAGCATCCACCCCTACATCTTTTTAAGTTCATAACCTGGACAAAAGATGGGTGCATCAGCTTGTTTGTATATAAACACCCAGTTTGAATTATTATAATGTAACAGATATTTCTTGGTGACTAAAAATGTTCCATATAATATTAATTTTGGATTATTAGGAAGTGGCAGATTTATTTCTTGATGACCCAAAATGTTGTAAATAATATTCATTTTGGAGTATTAGAATGTGACAGGCTTATTTCTTGGTGATCCAAAATGTTGTATATAGTATTAATTTTGGATTATTAGGAAGTGACAGACTTGTTTGTGGATATCTACAAACATCATATATAAATGTTCATTTTGGATTATTAGGAAGTGAGAGACTTGTTTGTGGATATCTACAAACATCATATATAAATGTTCATTTTGGATTATTAGGAAGTGACAGACTTGTTTGTGGATATCTACAAACATCATATATAAATGTTCATTTTGGATTATTAGGATGCAATAGACTTGTTTCTTGGTAACTATGTTGTTGAGGAGAATGAAGGAGTTTCAAAGCTATGTCCACTGATGGAGAAGAAGGACTGGAAATTCTTGACTGTAAGTACTATTAATTGATGACCTCAGTTTTGGAGAATTATATGCTATTCACCCTTACATCAACTTGATTTATGTGAAAAGTACAAGTTTCTTCAACTTCGCTAGATCAGTTATTGTCAAGGTTAGTAGCCTATACAATCATCTAAGTATGATTATTAACTAGTAACTACTCTTTTACATATATATATAACTAGATACTAAATTACTAATTAGTTTTATCCTATTCTTTGGCTGCTAATCTCATGTTTATTCAGTAAAGACCTGACAAGGACTATTTTGGTGTTGTTAGTGGCAAAGGTTTGATTCCTGTTCTTCTTGGTGGAAGTAAGGTGTGTTATCCACTCAACTGGAGCCTTCCCCAGTTAGAAATTGAATCAACTAACTGTTTGAATGTTATTTTAGTATTATACCAGGTCTTGTGTGACTATTATGTTCCTCAATTCTAACTTTTGTTGGTCTTTTTGTTTTTCCTGTCCATTGAGTATTTAGATGGTTTTGTGTGTAATGTACCTAAATGTAACAACATTGTGTTTTGGCTTTTGAATACTGTTGTGACTTTATGCTGCTTACATATCCTGAATGTTTTGAGAGAGACCTCTGACACAGGGAAATATGGCTGTATGTTTGTAATTGTAGAGAATCTAAAATTTAGGAAAGTAATAGGCTTACAAGACTTGGTAATTCTGATCTATCTGTAATAGCCTACTCCTGCTAGAAAAGAAGACCGTAAGATAAGTTGGTATAAAACTAAAATAATAGGATATAAACCAAGGATAGAAAAAGAAAGGCGAAAGAAATCTACTGTATCCACCTAAGTGATAACACACTCAATCAACCTAGCATAGAAGTCATCAAAACCAAATTGAGAACATTCAAATAGTGCATTGAAGGTCAGAATGGGAGAGACCCCAGTTATGTGAATAATGAACCAGTCTTCCATCAATAAGAGGTGGGATCAAATCCTAACCATTACCAATACAGTGATAGTTTTTCTCATGAATTCCCTAAGAATGGCAGCAGATTAGCAGGCAAAACATAGGATATAAATATTTGGTAATTAGTATCTATTTGTGTGTGTGTATATATATATATATATATATTAGTTAATAATTATATGTAGGTGACTGTATAGGGTACATTGATATCCAGTTGCTACAATGAGTATCTGTCGTTAATCAAAAAAAATATTATCATCAAAATGCATTTTTAACCCATTAACTGTGGCAGGAGCAGCTCAGTTGCTGTTTTCTGACTCGCAGATAAAACTGAGTTGCCATCAATCACAATAAAATGGTAATTTTCGTCATTCGCATAGAGTTAGAGTTATATGTGTGTGACTGACGGATATTTCAGTCATTCACAGCTAAGCCATAGAACTTCAGTGCCAAAAATAGCCATCATCCGCAGTTAATGGGTTAAGGAATGTGGAATTTTATTTTGGATTAGTAATTTTGTTTTTTCACTAGACCTTTTTTGAATATGTGCCTCATTCTTGCTTGATTAACAGCTAACTAAAGTTGTCATATAATGTGAATAATGTTCAACAATGACTAGGTGAAACAACATGCTCACATGACTGGAAAATTCATAAAAAAAGTAAGATAGAGTGAACCTTTATGTATATTAAGTATACCATTACGCATTATTCCCAAACAACAAACATTAGAAATTAATCTTTTGAATGTACACCTAAGTGTTGTATGTATATATGAACACACACACAAATCATAATAATTTTTTTATTTCCTTTCTATAGCTTCCAGTTATTCTGCTGGTAGCATTGGCTATGTGTTTCATCTGTCTTCTTATTCCTGCAGGTAACTTTATCATAATTATGCTGTTGCAACTTTTTCTTATATTGAAACATTTTTTTGTTTTTTAACCAAACCTTTCTGAATGTGTGAGATATTATGTTTTATAGAGTCGTCGCTAGGTGCTTAAAAGATACGGGGCTTGAACCTGTAGGTGCAGAAATTTTTGGTATTTCAGTAGAATATCAATCATGGTTTTCTATCCTGATATTTCATGTGCCGGTGCCTAGTGACGCCTTTGTATATAAGTACATCTTATAGCTCTAGGAATAGGAGTAAGGAGAGGAAGCTAATTAAATTAAGGGTTGAAAGTTTTGTATCATATTCTAATGGAGTACTTGGTTCAGATTGCTTGAGGATTAGCTTGTCTTGTGTCAAAAATAAATAATGGGCTGTTTTATTATTGTTTGTTTACAGTAATTACACAGTTATAATCATCAAACACTTTTGTTATAATGTTTGTTGTTTTACTTCTTTTTTTAATTCTCTCTGAAAGGAGACATAAATATACTAGTAGTATGACAAATAGCACAAACATCAAATCATTTCTTTCGTGCATTCTGTTGAAATTATTGTTACTGAAATTACTAAAAGAAGGCAGTTAAGTCAGCTGTAAAGTAGAAAAACTATCACTCAAATTATATATATATATATATATATACTACATATTATATATATTATTTGTTGAGTGATAGTTTTTTCTACTTTACAGCTGACTTTTGATAAATTAAGTTTTCTGATGGTAGTAATGTTTGAGATAAAATTTGTAGGTTCTTGTATTTGTTACAGCATTACAATTTTAGATCTAACCAGTATCGTAAGAAAATTTTACTCAATATAAATACTATTGTTAGTAATATCTAATTGTTTTCCGTTTTTTTTCAGTTCACACCACAGAAACGATCATGTACATGATGTTCTGGGCTGTAATGGTTGCAGTCACGTTAAGTGTCATCATGTATTATGGTGTGGAATTTGTAGACTATCCAAAGTTACGAGAATTCCGACCAAAGATTAAACATGAGTGATCATGTGGGAATGTTTAATCAATTATGCTGAAGTAGCAGTTTCAATCATGTCATTATGGGATTATTTTAAATGACAAGTGTAATTTAAGTGGTGTGTGTGTGTGCCAAAGCACTTCAGAGGTTGTATAATGTTTTTTGGTTTTAAGTCTAATCAGATAACCAGTTATCAGTTAAATCAATGAAGCTTTAATATAAATCCACTGGTTATTGGTTAAACTGGGATATTCTTTGATGAACATGATTTTTGGATGTAAAATAAGAATTTGTTGCTTATATTTAAAATCATGCAAATCTGTTTCTTGTGAATCTTTATCTCAGGTACATTCTTCTGATTCTTTAATAGCTTTAAATTTGTTTTATTTTCAAATAAATTTAACAGATGGAGTTAATCTGGCTATTTATTTTGGTTATTTCTTGATTATTTCATGTGGAAACTATAACATTTTGCAAACAACATTAAAGAAATGTGGACGATGCTTAACATGTATGTTCTAGTATTTAAAATTCTGCAGCTACATTTGAAAATCTCCTATTAATTCATATAATTGACAATTGAAGCATAAGTAATGTTATGAAGCATTGCATTTGATATAAATGTAAGTAGTTCAAGAATGAAAATAAAATTGCTTGTTATTTAAATAATAGTAACAAATGGAAATAACTGTGTGTTTTATTAGATGGCAAATAATAATACATTTTCTCCAACACTAATGTGACAAAAGTTTTAATCTTTACATTCACTACATTTGAAGATGAATGTTGAAGAGAATGAGGTATTACTAAACATATCTTTGATAAGTTAGGTTTTCTTATGGTTCAGGAATGTAGAAGATAAAACTAATAACTTGTTAAATATGTATCCTGTTCTGGAAAAAAATTAAATTTGTAGGTTGTCTGATAACAGGTAGTTAAGCTGTTAGCTTAGCCTAGAAAGAGAAAGGTAATAACTTGTTAAATTTTTAGCCAAGTCTGTAAATGTAAAGATAATAGCTTCTTAAACTTAGTAGTTTGATCTGGAATATGAAACCTTGTTTGGAACTAAAACAATAATCTTTTTTTTTTTTCACTTATTGACAGTGAATATAAATGTTACTTATTTCTCTGTTAAAAAAATAGTTTGGTGTTACTAATTTTTTGTGTCAAAGCCACCCTTTTGTGTTAAATAGTTGTAGCTTGTAGACTGGCTGAATAACATTTGTTTACTTATAGTATAAATGTGAAGATTTGACAAACTGTTGATGAATATTTATTTTCATAACTGAACTGGTATTATGTTGAAATATCTACATATTTTTTCAAACTAATCATCAGGTGATGGAGCATGCTGTATAAATTTTTCTTCATTATGGATATAAATATGTTCATAGACAATCCTTGAATATGTATGGTGTTAAAAAAATCACTGGTCCAAAGAAAAGTTCTAAATTGTATTTTGACTTAGTATATTTCAAGTTCCTTAGTGATATAGATATAGTAAATCATTTCTTATTGTTTTAGCTAGTTTAAAGAAAATCCATTAGTTCTTATTAAGGTATCAGTATAAACTTTTTCAAAGAGTTTGCATCAAAGAGAAAATATGACTTTTAACATTTAAACAGTCCTGTCTCAAGTTGGCTTATAGTCATAAAACAGTTTCAGTTCAATCTGGTTATGCATTCACATGATGCTTATAAAGTTTGATGGGATTTTTTTTATTTTTCATGTGAAGATTGCTGTAATATTGTTAAAACTTATGATTAAGTTGTTTTGGTTGAAGTTGTAACAGTTTTCAAAGTATATATATATATGCACACAAACACATATATATGTATTAAAAGTGTGTATTATGTATGCATTATCTAAGACCTGCAAAACATTTGAAGTCAAGTTAGTATCTTTATTGCAGCAGTACTTCTTTAAATACAGGATTTCTAGAATAATGCAAAATAATTCTAATTGCATACACCAAAATCTCCAAGTTCACTTGTCTTAGGCCTAACATTAGTTAAGCCTTTATTAAGGATGGCCTATATTCAATAAGAAGATACATTAACACTGTAACTTGTGTATGTTTTTAGCTTTAGTTTAGTTAGGGCTAAACTTTACCATACTTAATACTATCATTAAATATACTTATAATGTTATTCTACAACCTAACGTTAGACCTTTTTAAAAACTTTGATTAGCTTTTAAAGTATTGTACAAAATGTCTACTAAAGTATATTTGCATCCATTGAAATGAAGTGCATGTGCATTTTTTAGGACAAATTGAGTATTATTGTAATAGATAGGAGTTTTGACAAAATTAGCTTTATATTAGTGCTTTATATGATGAAGAATAATTCACTCTATCTTCTTATTTTGTATAGTTTTTAGAACAGCACTTTGTAGTTTTGTGTGAAAAGAAGATATGCAATGGTTAATAGTTTTAACAGTTGTAATAATTATATCAAGTACTGCAGAAACATGCATTTTTAGTGAAATGATTTTTTCTTCTATCTGGAAAAACATTCCTCTCACTAACTTTAAAAATAAAATATGTATAAAGTGACATCATATTTGTAAAGTTTGATGGGATTATTTTTTAGACAGCATGATAATCTTTTTTTGTGAAATTTTTAAATAAAACAAGTTGACTTAGAGTTAAGCCTGTAAAACCCAAATCACATTTGGTCAAGTTGTTTTATTGTTAAATGCTTTGCACATACAACCTTCATACACATCAAGACACTATGCTAAAGCAAAACAGAACATAGAAATTATTAAATTCTACCATGAACCTCTTACTAGTTATAGAATCTATTATAGTTTCTGCTTTAATATGTTGGACAAATGTTTTATACACACATACACAGATATATATATACCTTTATCATGCTGGTTATCACAGGATAACAATGTAAAGTATATTTATAAGTTTGTTCATGGGATTGTTTTTTGTTTGTTTTTTCAGTAATTAATCATTAATGAAAATCTATGAGCACTTTAGTGGGGATTAATTTGTGCAACAGAGTTGACATCAGTAAGATCCATAGAACAGTTTTATGCCACTTTAAAACAATTTTAATAGCAAAGTTAGGACTGAAAGCTTACTATTAAGATAGTTTTGATGTGTATATTACCACTGTTCCTTCTTATGTTTCAAGACATTTAATTAAAACTAATATTGTGCTTTTAAAAGACAATTATTCACATATTACCTCAGAGCATGTTATTTCTAGTAAAGCTCTAGATAAAAAAAACCTGGCCTGGCATGGCCAGGTGGTTAGGGCACTCGACTCGCAATCTGTGGGTCGCGAGTTCGAATCCCCGTCCCACCAAACATGCTCGCCCTTTCAGCCATGGGGGTGTTATAATGTGACACTCAATCCCACTATTCGTTGGTAAAAGAGTAGCCCAAGAGTGGGCGGTGGGTGGTGATGACTAGCTGCCTTCCCTCTAGTCTTACACTGCAAAAGTAGGGACGGCTAGCGCAGATAGCCCTCGTGTAGCTTTGCGCGAAATTCAAGAACAAACAAACAAAAAAAACCTTCAACACTATAACATGTGTACAATGCTGCATTGACTATTTTTATGTGATTTACATTCATTGCACTTACTGTTTTCTTACATATTTTTTTGTTAATTAAATAAGTTAAAAATTAGTATAGTTGATAACAGAGTTTCTGGAGAGATGTTGTTCAAATGATGATTCATGCATGAAACTTTAAATGGATACTTCTATTAGTTCATATTACAAGAAAAAAACGTTAGCCACCTGAAAATCCAAGATGGCTGCCAATTTTTCATTCTGATGACCATTTTCAACACAACTAATAGATTTGTTCAATTGTAGTGATCTTAATGTCTCATTATAAGTGTTTGACCATGTTAAAACCAATTCCGCTATCTATAAACGATTTCAAAGTTCATTTTTCTCATTTCAGCATATGATGACAGGGTTTCAGGTTTCTGGATGGTGTACAGATCAGATGGAAATTAAATGACATTGGATAAACAATCAGGCTTGGTGTAGGGCAAAGGCATAAACCTAGTTGTATCCCATTCATCAAATTGCATAACATATAAGGTGATAAAAAGATAAACACTGCCTTAAATTGTTAACCTACTAGAATAAAAGGAAAATGTGTGTGCCTACTAAATCTAAATGGTAAACAGGCTGGAGTAAATATTGCTTTTATCAACAGGACAAAAAAGAAGACCTCAAGTTGCCATCAAAAATGGACAAAGTAGCTATAACAACATTGTAACAAATATACCTCTGTTTGATGCTATCAGTGCTATACTAATTATGCTAGACCCAACCAGACTAGAAGAAAGTAACAGCATAGTGAATCTAAAGACAGCGCTAAGAAGAAACAGTGCAAAGTATCATCAAAGCTGTAGACTTATGTTTAACAAGACGGAAGGCTCAAAAAGAAGTTCTGCTGTTGCAACAAACAGAGGAGAACCATAGCAAAGTAAAAAGAGTTTCTCATAGAAAAAAAAAGAAGCATCAGAATGCTTTATATGTAAGCAACAGCCCCTAACACATGCTAGGAGTCATAGTGATGGAAGGTACCTTACAAAACTCATTGGTGATGATGTCTTGACACAGAAGCTTAAGTACCATCCTGCTTGCTTAGTATCATTATACAGCAGAGATCAAGCCCATCTAAATGCCAAGAAATATTAGAAGAGTATGCAAAACTTGGCCTTTTCCAAATTTGTCACTTGCATTACTGAAACGAAGGCTACCAGTGAAGGTGCTGGGCCACTCATATTCAGGCTTGCAGAGTTAGCTAACATCTACAAGCAGTGATTTGAACATCAGAGTATTGAATCACTAGGTGTTATATCAACAAAGTTAAATAACCTGTGACTATCTCACATGACAAAGTTTTAGAAATCTCATCAAAACTAGGATAAGCAATGGTATTTCACTATGTAGAAGACAAGGATATATTCCATACATCTTGAGAAAAGGATTATTTACAATGAACAATATTGACCATAATCCAACTGCAACTACAGCTAGCACATCATTCCATGGCACTAGTCTCTCTGTCTTCCATCATCTCATTCTAAAAATAAAGGTGAAGTGTGAGAACTACTCAGAATGAGAGCTAGGATAGCAAGGAAAGTTCCACAGATTCCTGAATCCTTCACCAATTTTCATCTAGCTGACTGCATGAAGAAGAAATAATCTAAATCAGCATCCACTAAATGTTTACCAAGCCATTGTTTGTTTGGGAAAAACATAAAACTGAAGTATGATTAGTTGGAAAGTATGATGCTCTCTGAAAAAGTGGATAATTCTATCTGTATAACATGGTCAGTGTTAGATATACACGAGTGTTTCAGTATAAATTTAATGCAAGCGTTACAATTTAGATAGTTCATATAGTGCATGAGTTTAACAAGAAATGATATTTTATGGCAAGTTTATTTACATAACTGTTTATGAATCAAACATTTTGTTGTTCAATTGTAATGAATTAGTGATTGTTTACAATAGTGAGATTATATTACGTCATGTTGCTAGAACTTTTTTGTTTCTCATTGGTTTAATTGAGCATTATTGCATCAGAATATCTAGTATTGTGTGGAATGTTCTAGACTTCTGTTAGGGAAAAAATATATACATTGAAAAATCATTATTGATTGAGCTCTAGTTCTAGACTGCATGATTGTGAGTTTAGTGATAAAGAGTGTATAGTGGCGATTTTTAAAGTGAAATTATCACAGACTCTAGTGTAATAACAGAGTAGAGAATAATAATTAATCTTGTTAATTGTGTTCTAAGGTAACTGAACCAACCTGTGTGGACTGTGACAAAAAGTAGAAAACTATATAAAGCTCTGGATATAACTGTGGTAACCAACAATGTAACGAACATTTGTATATACATTTGGTTTGTTTTCATATATTATTTTTAAAGGAAGTGGAGTGTATTGCTCTTTGTTTATAGCTGAAGATTAACTCCAACAAATCACAGGTAGCTACTGTAAAGAATCTGACCTCGTAAAACCTGACAGTCAGCCCACCATGCAACACAGAAGGGAAGTCAACATAATATCACTATTGTCTATTCTTCGAGAATAGACTCATTCTTTGTGACTATAAAACATATCATTAATAAAATCAGGAACACAATAACATTGTTGAATCCAAGACAAACTCCAGTCATAGCTGCTGACTAGCCACTCTTTGCATTAGTTAGCCAAATACAATGACACTGACAAGTGTGATACAGATAGGACAAGTTTGGGATAATGTTTGCGAAATTATAGCTGGCTGCACTGAAAACAATAGAGACAATACTTTAAGACAGTGGATGGACCAATGCCCTATTTGAAGTAGGAGCAGCCTATCAACTGCAAACGTTATTAAAACATAGCAAATGCATAAGATCACATCAAGTTAGCTATACTAGCTTATAAAGGCAGCACACAATGATTACAGCAGTAAGACATCTTGCAAACCAGAAGTCATCAATTTTGAAGACTGGTATGGAAAATGGAAACGTGACAGCTCACAAATTCTGTTATGGTACCTTTTTTTAAACATGGAGCTGATTCTTCTCACACTGATGCATTCATTCAGAGAAGCAAAACTTTATACTGTTAGTTGCTATCTCAGCCTCATTTCTTTCTTGTACATATGATTTCCATTAAGCAACAACATCTATACTTGACTGGGGAGTTTCACAAGGGAAACTTTGTCATACACAAGTCTGGTAGGGAATTACCTGCACTGGCTATCAGTCAAGCTTAAGAACAAAAATACACAGTAATACAGGAGTAATAATCAGCACTTATAAGGTGAATAGTGGCTGAACCTGAAGTGATCCATCTGATTAGTAAGTGTGAGGTAGTATCAGAAGTTAAAGATGCAATACAAAATGGCAAACATCATGCTCAGACAGAGGCTACTCAAATGCCATTCTTTGAAATTGTGAGGGAACTTATCCCTGTAATGCAGGATATGGGTAATTCTTTCCAAAGGACATACACAAGGTTGACACAAAATGCATTGCTGAACTGATTGGCACATGTATTGTAAGTAGAGACCAGTTATAAACATTCATGAAGAGGTTGCAATCAACAACAAGTTCTGTCATCCATCTATAGGCCTATTCATTGAGTATACTTTGAATTAATTGGAAAGCAACACTATAGCTTTACAAAATTTGTTTTTTTACAATATATTTTTCTCTTCCTTTCATACAACAGGAATTAATCATGAAAAACTAGTACCCACTATAGAACACAAAGTAAATATATCTAAATGCCAATAAATATGGGAAGAGTATGCAAAACTTAATTGTTAAGGAAGGTTATCCAATTGCATTTTCCAAACTTATCACCTACATCACTTAGACAAAGGAACAATTCCAAGAGAAGTTAGTAAAGGAAAATTGTCACTTGTTCTCTCAACTCCTCATGTCATGCCAGAGCAGACAGTGTGACCATCATGAATTCTTCCTATCTCTATAAGTGACAGTGGGAAGCTCCATGCATGTCCAAAGTCTCAACTGGTGGAAATACTTGACGTTGAAGTGATAATGCAGACACCAAACCAGAGGCAGATACTATTATCATAGATGGTTTAGGGGTGGTAAATATCTAACCATCACATTCATCTAAGACAGTTGATTATTATGTCAGGGAGGATGCACTTCCCAAATTAGAATCATATTGCACTGAGTACCAAAAATTGACATTGTGTTTGATGTGTTTCAGCAGTCTAGCCAGAAGTCTGAGACAAGGTCCAAGCATGGAAGAGGGTGACTGAAACCAGCAAAACTCCAACAAACTAGTGGAGCTAATAAAATAGGACTGTTATATTTTCTTGTAGATAAAATAGCTGAAATAAGTACAACAAACAAGTAAATATGACAAATGGAGTAAATGCCATTAACAACAAAACAATCCACCTAGGGAATATGAAACCTTGCACCCATGAATAAGTAAACGTGCATTTTTGTATATGCCAGACGTGTGACAGTAAAAGATAACAAGGTTCTAGTAATCATTGCCAATGACACAGATATTGTAGTTATAGCTATATCTGTTTTGATCTCCCAAGGAGCTTGGCCTTGAGAAAATATGGATTCCAATACATGATATAGTCTCCTCAGCAGGGCCTGTGAAATCCTATTTTTCATGCGTTCTAAAGTTGTGTCTGTCTTCCATGGCAAAGATAAGAAATCTGTTTAATAAACTTGAAGTGTATGTGATGAGGCATCTAGCATCTTTACATAATTCATTCAGTGTTCATCGTCAATTGATGATGTTGACTTAAAGATCCTGGAGAAGTTTGTGGTCGTAGTGTGTGACAGGTCCAGTACAGCTACAAATGTTAATAAAGCAAGACTAGAGCTTTTCACCAACTCAGTCTGCCTTCATGTAACACTGAAGAGGTATTAATATAATTGTATAGGTCATTGGTTAGGCCACATATGGAGTGATGTATTCAGTCTTGGGCTTCTTACCTTAGGAAGGACATTGAATTGATGGAAATGGTTCAGGAGAGGGCTACTAGGATGATACCTGTGATAGAATGGTTAGGATTTCTGAACTTGTTTTCAATTAAAAAAGAAGAGTTAGAGGGAGATTTGAATCAGGTGTTTAGGGTTGTTATGGGGACAAAAAATATAAATTTTGGTAGGGTAGGAGTTATTTTCAGCTAAGGCGGCTTAACTTTTCTAACAGGGTAGTTGGCCTTTTGGGATGGGTTGACTTCAGATGTCTGTACATGCCATAGTAGAAGGCAACAAGGTTCTCGTGATCATTGCCAATTACACAGATGTCGTAGTTATAGCTTTAACTGTTCTGATCTCTCGAGGAGCTTGGGCCTGAGAGAAAATATGGATTCACGATGAATTCCAATACATGACATAGATGCAATTAATTTAATAGAAAACTTGATGAATATTTGAAAGATAAGGACTGGCTTAGAGTGTTTTAATATTTAGTTTAGTGGATAGGACGGCCTAGATGGACCAAAAGGTCCTTTTGTGTTATGTTAAATCATGTTGCCTATCGGGCATCATATATACGAGTCAGGCAACAGTCTGTCAAACAAACACCTAAAGTCCTGCTGACTAGGGATGGACCAAACAAGGTGAAATGTGGCAGGTCTGTTGAACGACACTTTCACTAATTGTAACAAGTTTTCAGGAACCGGCTAAATGTGATTGCAAGACAGACTGTGGTCATAGGTGCGAATGATATTGCTGTAGTCTCAGTTGCAGAGCACTGTGTAGCTGTACGTGCCAATAGTTAAATAGTTCAATGAGCCTCATTTTCTGAAGTATAGAATAGAAAGCAATAATAGGAGGTGGTAAATTTAATATACCTGGTGGATGAAGTTGTAAATATAACTTTCTGTTTGTATAGTTGATGGGACTCATTGACATAAACACATCCTGATAAGACATCAAAGGCATATTGGAGGCATTCATTTATATCAAATTTAGTTTCATCGTGGTAAGAAACATGTAATTAAACACTAAGATCACTCAAATATCTACATTTATGGAGAAAATCGAAGACCATTTTGAAAAATGGTAACCATGTTGGATTTTTAAGTGGCTAACATTAGTTTGTTTGTTTTTTTTTCTTGTTAACTGGCCCAATGAAATCATATATATATGTAAATTTATATGCTTGTATCATTACTTGAATGGTAACCTCTGTTATTCGATTTACTGAAATGTTTAAAGTAAATTAGGGTCTACTCAATATCAAAATGTACTATGGAAAATTACTTAACTTTCTAATGGTTTAGAGAGTCTAATCATTTAGTAAGTGAATAATTACACTTGCCTATCATGGTCCTAAGATATATCATGAGTTTTGAACATAGTTATGTTAATGAAAGTGCTAAGGAAAAACAAAACATATTTATCGTTTTGTACTATAAAGCGTCCTTGGTGGAATTCTGTAATGTTAGTACATTTATTATACAAACTTCCAAATAAATTATAGTTTCAAGTCTTTTTTTTTTTATTCATACCTTAACTTCTTTTAAGACATAATGGTTGACCTGACCTTTAAACCTTTATATATATAAAAACGGAGAGGAAAAATCTCTAGGTAGCCTTTCTCGCAATGCTTCACAGTCAGGCTAGTACATTGCGAGTAAATTATTCTTCTATGAACTTGATAACGTAATTAATATTAAAATCAGTCTTAATAACATTAGACATGGAAATCATGCTATTAAATTCAAAACTCCGATCTACTCGTAACAATAATTATAACATTTTGTTTAAATATAGTGTTAATGTAAAATATTTTGGAAATCAAAGACTTTTGAACAGATTACGTAAAATTATAAAATACAAGACTTCATAAAAATCCATGTCCAACTGACATATTATATGTAGTTGCTCTTAAGTCCTGAATCCTGTACAAGTACAATTGTACATTTTAAAACACTGTTGAAGTTTCAAACAAATCTGAATTAAATTTAAAATAACATAACTACTATATTGTCAATTAAGTATGGTTCATACGATGGTTTTCCTGAATTATATGTTTTGTTTTGAACGAAGCCACATTGGGCTATCTGCTGTGTCCACCGTGGGGAGTTGAGCCCCGGATTTGCAAGTCCATAGATTTACCACTGTCCCATCGGGGGACTTTCAAGAACTAAAAATACCATACTGATTTTGTATCTTAACACACACACACACTGTTTTATGATCTTTGTGGAAATATTTACAGAAATCGTTTCGTAGTTCTGCCGTTGTTCCCCTCCTTTTCCACCATCTCGACAAATTTGTGGACTTATCAGACTAAAAATAGGTTTTTCAATACTCACAGTGGGCAGAGAACAGCCTATTGCTTAGCTTTGTGCTGAACAACCGACAAAATATTTGCCATATATTTATATGCGTAGTCACTGCGCATACTTTGAATTCATTCAAGAGTAGAACGGTGAAAATATGCAAGGCTTTTTCCTGGCACATTCTTTGTAATAAAGGATTGGCCAGGTGGTTAGGGCGCTCGACTATTAATCTGCGGGTTCTAATCCCCGTCATACCAAACATGCTCGCCTTTCATCCAAGGGGGCGTCATACGGTGACGGTAAATCCCACTATTCGTTGGTGGTGGGTGGTGATGACCAGCTGCCTTCTCTCTAGTCTTACACTACTAAATTAGGGACGGCTAGCGCAGATAACCCTCGTGTATTTGCTCGAAATTCGTAAGAAACCAAGTATTAATGTCATCAACAGAACACATTTTAAGTTATATTATTTATACATTTTAAACACCAATATTTCATCATTTTTCCCCATTTCATTTCGCACAAAAAATAAAGCACTGATCATTATATGACTCATTTCCTTTGCAAGTTGGTCAGTGTTGTAAAACTAATAAATACGGTGCAATTAGAAATACTTGTAGCCTGAGACCTGGTTCTTATTTTGCCGCTCTTCAAATTCAGGTTGTTAAAGTCAAGTATTATCTTAAACTAAAAAGAGTAACGATACTCTAATACTGAATCTTTTAAATACTTTTCAGAATGAAAACTCTCCAACTACAGTGCGTACACATTTATTATTTGAATAAGTAAACAAAGCGCTGCATGGTTTATATAAGTGGTCAATAAGTAATTTAATACTTCAAAAAACAGTTTACAACAAAAATATCTTCCATCGAGTGCATATAACAGATTCCATTTCCAATAAAAATTGACAAATCTTTGCTACTCTACCACCGTTAGCATGGAGTGTGTTACACTGTAAAGTGTTGTATGCAGGCATACCATGCATTTTGTACCTTTTCTTTCAGTGTAGGATTGTTCAGAAATTTTGCTTCATTTGCTCTATATATTTGCAGTTTTCGAATAACACATGGTCAAGAAAGTCGTTATACGGATTTCATTCTAGCTGCCTTCTTTCTTCTGTCATTCTATTGAGACCAAGCTTGTTTTGGCCATGGGTGGAATGACTGTAATGCAGCATGTCGTGCAAGAACGAAGACAGCAGTGACTTCAATGGCAGATCAGGTGGTATCTCGAGGCTATGGCCTTCATGTTTGAATAAAAATGACCAGTCACTCAGTTAGCGCTATTTCTTCTAGGCAAGTCTGACATTACCCATTCAATTATGTAACGTGAACATAATCTTAAATTCATGGTCTGTTTGAAAGTAAGTTTTGAGGGAGTGGAGCCAGCCTGATCGGTTCATAACTAGTAAAGGCGACTGTCCAGTGCAAGTACACACACTGGTCCTGGCATAGTCTGGTGGTTAGAGTGCTCGACTTGCAACCTGTGGGATCGAGACTCATTGCTAAAGTGCGGGCCCGTTCAGCTATGGGAATGTTGTAATGTGATGATCAATTCCACTTTTACCAATAAAAGAGTAGCACAAGAATTCACGGCTGGTTGTGTTCACTAACTGCCTTCCCTCTAATCCATAACTCCAAAATGGCTAGTGTAGATTGCCCTTGAATAGCTTTGTACGAAAATTCAACAAACAGAGCATCACACTCTGTGTCGAGTCCATTTATTTCTCAGCACAGGCCAAGATAGTTTTTATGAAATTCAACATCACTTCACAAATTGTCCAGAGCCTCCCATTATATAGCATACCTACCTAATTCATTCTTTCATTAAATAATTTATTTGAAAACAGCATAGTGGTACATGAATTGTGGGTGCACACTTCATGCAAATTGGCACAAAGAACTGATTAAAAAAAAAACTTATCAGACACATAAAGAAAAATCTATATGTAGGCTATGCAGCTAAAAGTTGAAATTCAAATTTTGACATGGGTGCCTGAATTTTGAGGGGGGGACAAAAAAGGGGTACCAGGACTATCAAGAAAAAGACTTACAAACTGTTTTACCATAGCCATGGTAAGTAAAGTGTTACAGGTGAGAATCTACAAACACAATAACCAGTGGGGAAAACTGCCCATACACTCTGGGCAACAGTACACAACGATAATCAAGAAGAATCTCTATCCGGAAAAGAGACACAAGTCAAGGTTTACAAGCTTCTTCCGTGGCATATCAATTCATCCATCATATATAACTGCAGAAAGAAACAAGTAGTCATGCTATTCTATATGAAGATTTACCAGTCAAATAACCAAATATAACACCTATAGATTTTGGTGCAATTTAGACTCTTAAAATGGCCGCTAGGAAACTGTCATCTTCATTTTCTAGAAGGATTATAGAAAATGAACTTCTATAAAAACTAAAAATCTCACTTTTATAAACGTGACACATTTTCATATCATGTGAATTTTGAATGCTGATTTTTTTTATTTTTTTTAGTTGTGACGTGGCTTTAATACGTCTTATAAGATTATTAAAAGATGTTTTCTTGGTTTATGTAGCTGTCCTTTATAATGAATATTCACGAGTGTGCTGTTGCTGTATAATATCCGGTGAAGTTGTATTTTAAGATTGCTGTCCAGCTCTTATTTTCTGAAGTATGTTTACCTCTAAATGGTACGTAATTTGTATACTTTGGGATAATTATTTTCAAAACTTACTGCAATAAATATTTGCTGGTATTTGGTATGTTTATACTGCAACAAATTTTAACAGTTGTGTACTCTAACTAATCTGTTATTAGAGAGGTTTGTCGAACTTTGTTGCAATAAGACAGTCAACAGTACACAGTATTAAAAGGTGGGTAATATTGTGGTTTGCAGTTATACCGTGCATTTTTTACCTTCTTATCTTAATTTAGAATGTTTTCTTTTGTTGTAGGTATGTGAAGTTTTCACATAAAACATGGTCAAAAAACATTAAGTGTATTTCGTTCTAGCTGTCTTTGTTATTAGTCATTCCTTGGCTTAAAGCTGCACCTCGTGCATGAATGTTGACGGCAATGGTAAATCAGGGGATATCTTGAGGTTACAACCTTCTTTGTGTTTAAATTGAAATGGCCAGCCACGTGGGTAACACTAGTCGCTCTGAGTAAATCTGACGTTACTGATTCAAATTATTTGCGTAAACTTTAGTTAGTTTGTAACACCATTTTGTGTGAATCGTTCAGGTTTGAAGTAAGTTTCTAGGGAACATAGACAACCTGTTCAATCCACAATTCCAGTAAAGTGCAATTGTTTGTTGTTCGATTCGAGAGAATAAAACTACACACAAACAAACAATTTACTCTTTCGGGAAATCGGTTTTAACTAAAAATACCACAATACTGCTAATGCAAACTTCGAGATAATTAAGCAGTAAACTTTTTATTTGCATAACGAAGTATTTCGTAAAAAAAGTATGCACATGTACGCTTTTAAAAATGCAATTCCATCGTAAGTTGTTTTTATAAAAGATACCACTGTCTGAGTAATCTAATTTCATGTTGAATCATATTATAATGGATCTCGGAAACTACCAAACCGATCATAACTGGGTCATATTTTTATAACTAGGCAGTATTTTTATAGCTGAAAAATAAATAAAACAATTGAAATTTCCACAAAAATTATATATATATATATTTATTTCAGATTTAGCCAATAAAACTTATAAAAAAGAAGCAAGTTTCAAATATAAAAAATTTTTGTTTCTTTAGTGAAAATCTCATGAGTGTTGCAACAGAAAAGCAAGGCACTTTTATTGATAACTGCGGCTACAAAGAAATACTTCAATAAAATCTACGCTGTGATGATAACTCATTTTTAAACTAAAATTTAAATAAAATCATTTTTCTTATGAATGATGAACATTATTTAATGTCAAATATGAGTACATTGTAATAGAACTGTCAGACAATTCCAGAAAAGGCCACAGGCCTGTCTTTGGGCCGCAGGAACTAGCAGTTATACCTGCCCGGAGTTTGTTTGACATTTTTTGTATATTCAAAAAACGATGTTTGTATATTTTAAAGTAATTAATTAGTTTTATAGTTCAGTTTTGAAGAAAAATGTAAGGAACGCTAGTTTAGTTTAATTAACTACGAATTTGTAAGTTTTTTTCCTTCTTTTTTTTTGGGGGGTGTTACTATTTGTAATTTTTTAAAGCGTAACAGAGACCAATATGTTTTTATATATCTGAGGTCAATAAATTTTAGCATAGTAATATATATGGATGGTTATGATGATGATCAATTTATAAAGTGACTCACAATCTGCGGGTCGCGGTTTCGAATCCCCGTCACCCCAAACATGCTCGCTCTTTCAGCCGTGGGGGCGTTATAATGTACGGTCAATCCCGCTATTCGTTGGTGAAAGAGTAGCCCAAGAGTTGGCGGTGGGTGGTGATGACTAGCTGCCTTCCCTCTAGTCTTACACTGCTAAATTATGGACGGCTAGCGCAGATAGCCCTCGTGTAGCTTTGCGCGAAATTCAAAACAACCAACGAACCAATTTATAAAGCCTAATTAAAGTGGATAGCTGTTGTTTTTAACTTTTTTTGTTTTGTTTTTCGGGAATAATAAATAGAAGTTTATGAAGCAATAAGCCCACTGGTGGCTCAGCATTAAGTATGATGGCTTATAACGCTAAAAACCAGGTTAAAATACCCACGGTGGGCACAGCACAGATAGCCCATTTTGTAGCTTTATGCTTAATAACAAACAAACAAACAATGAACCAATAATATGTTCACCTTAGCAATACTAGAGCGACAGTTCAAGGGGCATATTAGGAAAATGATATTTAAAAATTATACGTTTTTTATCAGATTGTTCTATTGAACATACCAAAGCAAAAAGTACTGTAGCTATCACAGTTTTTTAATTATATGAATTCTGTTAACGTGACTACTATATTGTAGCATAACTTTTATTGGAAACTGAGCATGGGTGGGGACCAAAAAATCTAAGTCAATCTAATATAGTTGTTAATAATAATGTAAGTACACTAACTGAATAAAGAGGTTGTTACGCCTCCATTCGTTACTTAATTTTCCGTAAATTCGTTCCG